>NW_005355087.1:502439-507994 GCF_000412655.1 Myotis brandtii
GCCCTGCTCTGAGCCCGACCAGGGGCTGCACCTAGGGATTGGGCCTGCCCTCTGCCACCCGGGAGCAGGCCTAAGCCAGCAGGTCGTTATCTCCCGAGGGGTCCCAGACTGTGAGAGGGCACAGGCCGGGCTGAGGGACCCCCCCTCCCCCCCGAGTGCACAAATTTTTGTGCACCGGGCCTCTAGTCCTATCTAATAAAGACAGAATATGCAAATTGACTGACACTTCACAACAAAGATGGCAGTGCCCACAGCCAATAAGGAGGGAATATGCAAATTAACATGACAAAGATGGCGGCGGCTAGCCCTGGAGTGAAGGTGGGAGGTGGCACCTGGCCTGGAGCGAAGGCGGGAGGCAGCAGCCAGAGGGAAGGCCCGGGTCCTGGGTGCCAGAGGGAAACCAGTGCTGGCAGCCAGGGGATGGAAGGCCTATTCTTGCTTGAATCTTCATGCATCAGGCATCTAGTCCTATATAATAAAACCCTAGGTGGTGTCACGCCCTCGCATGACATCATCACAAGATGGCTGCCACAAAGATGGCCACCCTCACGTTATCACAAGATGGCTACACTCACATCATCACAAGATGGCTGCCACAAGATGGCCTGCAGGGGAGGGCAGTTGTGGGCAATCAGGCTGGCAGGGGAGGGCAGTTGGGGGCAATCGGGCCAGCAGAGGAGGGAAGGTGGAGATAATCAGGCTGGCAGGGGAACAGTTAGGCATCAATCAAGCTGGCAGGGGAGTGGTTAGGGGACTATCAGGCTGGCAGGCAGAAGCGGTTAGGGGCAATTAGGCAGGTGAGTGGTTAGGAGCCAGTAGTGTTGGATTGTGAGAGGGATGTCCCAGATTGGAGAGGGTGCAGGCTGGGCTGAGGGACACCCCCACCCATGCACAAATTTCATGCACTGGGCCTCTAGTCTATATATATAAAAGCCTAAGTGACCGTTATGACCGGTTGACCGAATGACCTGTTGACTGGTCACTATGATGCGCACTGACCACCAGGGGCAGATGCTCAATGCAGGAGCTGGCCCCTGATGGCCAGTGCACTCCCACAGCCAACCTCCCATGGCTCCTCCCCTGGGCCAGCCAGCCCAGATCAGCCCCGATCAGGATTGGGCAAGATGGCCCTAATCAGCCCCAATCACCGGCCAGGCTGAGGAACCCCACCCATGCATGAATTCATGCACCGGGCCTCTAGTTGTAAATACTGCTGCTATAAACATAGGGGTGCATATATTCTTTCTGATTGGTGCTTGGGGATTCTTAGGATAAGTTCCCAGAAGTGGAATTGCTGAGTGAAAAAGCAGTTCAGTTTTTAATTTTCTGAGGAAATTCTATACTGTTTTCCACAGTGGCTGCACCAGTCTGCATTCCCACCAACAACACATGAGAACTCCCTTCTCTCTACATCCCACTAGCACTTGTTTGCTGACTTATTGATGATAGCCATTCTGGCAGGTATGAGGTGGATGATGTTTCAGAGACAAGTGGAGATTGTGTAGCTGTAGTTTAGAGTAGAAAGGAAAAGCAAATCTAGTATTTGGAGTGGAATTTTCCCTTTTAGATAATAATCCCTTTAAAATCAAGGAGGAAGTCATTGTGGGTGGGACTCTCTACAATGGACTTTGTATTTTTGCTTCCGTGGCTTTGTGAGTGGAACAGAACTTACATTTTGTTTACTTTCTTAGTTAGTATTTATTTTTTAGTTAAAATTCTACCTGTGAGGGAGCATGGATAAGGTAGTTCTGCACAGGAAGACAAAGTGTTCTTTCCTAAAGAAAGGAGCAAGGTCGCAAAATCCACTGAAACATAGGAGGAGCATTGGTGAATTTGACAAATTTTATAAAGATTTCATAAGTGCCAGCTTAATACTGAGATAAACTCAGAAGATATCTGCCCTCAAGCATCCCACAGCCTATGTGGCAGGTGCTCAAGACTTAATCCTGATAGCACAGGAAAGGGGCAGGGGCTAACGTACTGAGAAGCCAGGCTAGATCCAGACTTCCTACACTGATAGGGATATCACCAGCTTAACAATGAACTTTCTGACCTAGGGTGCTTCTCCAGATTTGTCTGGGACGCTGATCAGTAGTGGTATCCAGGACCTGGGTAGGCTGAACTGTTATAGGGGTAAGTTATGGGAACTCCTCACCTTCTCCAGTACCATTCCCATTTCTGACTGAAACATTTCAGGCCTGCCTTTCAGTGCTGGTGTCTGCCAACGAGGCACTGCCTCTTCCAGGAAGCCCTCCAGGCATCCACTTATGATCATTTCCTTCCTACACCAATGCCATTTCATGGAACTTCTGCCAGTCTCTCTCTCCCCCATCCTTCTTTTCCAAACATGTACTGCTTACTGAGTTTCAGGAACTCATAGCACTAGGAATAAAAAACAATAGACCAGTATCAGCCTAGTTATGGAGTAGTCCTGTGGGGAAGTCCAACCTATAATAAAAAGGCAATAAAGTATCACAGTTTCCCTGAAAACAAAGAACAAAAGGTACAAAGGGTAAGAGGAAGGAGGTATTTATGGGGAAAATGATAGAACAGTTTTTTCCTATGAAGTTACACTTGAATTGCTTTCTTCCTCCTCCCATTAAGTAAATTTCTGGTCCTTGTTTATATCATTTTCTCAGGGTTAAATTTTCTGAACCCAACAGCGTTCTGGACTAAAGGTCTAATGGCAAAGGCCTGGAGGAAGGGGAGGAAAATTCACTCTCATCTCATTTGCCTCCTCAATTCTACTCCAAATGCCACATAGTTAGAACCCCAACTTTACAGAAGACAAATCTGGATCAGGGATGTTGACTGGCCTGCCCAAGAGCTCACAACTCAGAAGATCTCTTTCTGAGATGCATGACCAAACTTGTTTATCATGCATCATAAACATGACCATGCTTAACACAGTCTTACAGGGCCACTTGATGTCTTCCTACTCTCATAGTCCGTGGCTCCTCTGCTGTACAAGAAACCATCTCTTGGATGGTGAGAGAAGGGGGCTGCAGACAGTGCAGCAGGGGCATGGCTAAGTTAAACTTTCCCACAGGAGTGCCAGAATGGGGTCCAGGCTGGGCCTGCACCTGCTGGGTGGAGAAGGCCCAGCTCAGAACTACTTCCTCAGAAAGTCTGAGAACTGCATTTTCACTGCTTTTGCTTCTGTTTTTTTTTTTATTAAATATATTTTATTGATTTTTTACAGAGAAGAAGGGAGAGGGATGGAGAGTTAGAAACATCGATGAGAGAGAAACATTGATCAGCTGCCTCCTGCACGACCCCTACTGGGGATGTGCCCGCAACCAAGGTACATGCCCTTGACCGGAATTGAACCTGGGACCCTTCAGTCCGCAGGCCGACACTCTATCCACTGAGCCAAACCGGTTTAGCATTTTGCTTCTGTTTTTATTTCTAAAAATGCATATTGCCGTTTAACACATTTCTTTAAAATTAGTGAGAAGGAGCCACTTCTGGATTCATAGTGCCTCTTGCTCCCGAATGCCCCCTCCTTTCTGAGCTCACCTCAACTTCTGCTCCATTCACAGCAGCCCCAAGAGCTGGTATGGGGGTTGTGTCAGCCTCTGCCCCATCTCCATCACACCCCACCCAAACATTACAAGGAAGCAAATCTTATTGAAAATACCGTGTCTGATATGCAAATGCACCCACCAGATGAGTGCTCTATCTATCCCCTCTAATGCTATTTTCATCAAAGGTCACACAAACCAATTTCCTGCTGAAAGGCTATTCTCACCTCTACCTTCAATGCCACAACTTTGTCACCTTGGAGGCTTTTCTTCATATATGAGATATTGGTTGGTGGTGTCTTCAGGTGTTTGTAGTTATTAATGGCACCCTCTACTACTAAGAGCAACTCCACTTGGGAGATGCACTATCGGGCCACCCTATGCATTGAGTACATGCTGTGGGCCAGCTCTGTGATAGAGGCCAAGGCTACGATACACAATACAAGATCCCTCATTTGTAGGAGCTCACAAACACAGGAACCGTATACATCGTTTGTACAGGGGCATATGAGCAAGTATTATCTTAGATGGCTCACTCCAATCTTCCTTTTTCTTCTTGGTGCCCTCAGTTCTAGTTAAGGAGTGTCATGGGGGCATTTTCTCGGCCCCTTGGCTGCCAAGTCCTTCTCCCTCAGTGTCCCATGAGAAACTATATGCCCCCTTAGAGCCCTTTGTGGATACATATTACCTTACAGTGTCTTATGGGGACATTCCTATGCGGCCCTTCCCTGTCCTACATGGACCTCGATGCCCATCCAGTACTTACGTAGATGTCCTTATGTGTTCCATGAATGTCCCTTGTGAACAATTTCATGTGCCTCTCCAGTGTCCAATGGACCAGTGTGTTCCTTTTGTCTCATGTGTTTGCTAATATATACCCACCCATGACCCATGCAGATATTCCACTGGGCTCTTCTAGTGTTGCCTGTGGACCTATATACCCCTTCAGTAATGCAAACTCTATCCAATTTGAAGGCTGAAGGCCCTGGAGGGTTACAGAGTAGCAAAGGGCCTCTGGGTGCATATGTGTGCAGAGAAAATGTCATGAATGTTTAAAAAGGACTCCTCTTATTTAAAAAAGATTCTGCCTCAGAGCCACTTGATAAATTGTTTAAAAATAAAAAAAATGAGATTCATAGGCTTTGTTCTAGACCTACTGAATCTGAAGTGAGCCCAGGAATTTCCATTTTAAACAAGCCATGGAACTGATGAGGAAAAGAAGACATTTTTTTTTGCGGGGGAGGGGAGGTTAGCAGCCTGACTAATGTGCAGTATCCCTAATGCACATTTCTGTTAGCCTATAATCAAGTCACTGCCCCTTCCTTAATTATCTGGCCTTGCACGACCTGTTTACCTAAATACTCCCATTTTACAGAGGCCATAAACGATGAACAATACACAACCCCCAGAGGGGGTTATCAGCACTGGCACCAGGCCAGGCCTTTAGGTGTGGTTTCACGGCCCCCATTCTAACACACAGGGCTTTTTGCAAAGCCCGAGAAAGGTCCGGAAGTCTGATCCATATTTGGGGGACAAAGAAACCAAAGGGTATAAAGAGGTTAGGAGTTCCCCACTTTATGGACAGCTCACTTCTTACCAGAGAAGCTGAAAATATCAGGTACTCACCTTCTCATTCTCCATTAAAGTTAAGGGTGGGTTATGATCTAGGCTTTACCAAGCAGGTGCATCAACCACATAAATCAGAATCTAACCATGAATCATGAAGTGTTGTGAAGTGGAAACAGGCAGAGCATTTCCATTCTGTGGGTTTTGACTAGTTAAACACTATGGTCAGTTTCCAGAAACAGTGGTGTCACTGGTTGTAGTAATAGCATCCGACATCTCATATAGATGATGTCTGTGCTTTATGTAGCCTACTAGAGGCCCAGTGCGTGAATTTGTGCATGGGTGAGGTCCCTCAGCCTGGTCGGCAATCGAGGCCTATCGAAGGGAGGGACTGTGGGAGGTTGGCTGGCTGGGGGAAGGGGCCATGGGAGGTTGGCCAGCTGAGGGGGGGTGCTGTGGGAGGTT
>NW_005355087.1:508029-509609 GCF_000412655.1 Myotis brandtii
ACCACGGGAGGTTGGGTGGCCGACCCCCCCATCGGGGTCAATCGGAGGAGCCAGCCGGGCTTGGGGGGAGCGAAGGGAGGGACTGTGGGAGGTTGGCTGGTGTGGGGGAGGAACCGCAGGAGGTTGGCCGAGGGGGTGGGGCCACAGGAGGTTGGCTGGCTGGACCCCCATTGGGACTGATTGGGGGGCAAGCCAGTGAGGGGCGGGAAGGGGCTGCGGGAGGTTGGCTGTGGGAGCACACTGACCACCAGGGGAAGCTCCTGCGTTGAGTGTCTGTCCCCTGGTGGTCAGTGTGCATCACAGGCTGCCTCCCTTGGGGCGGAGGGGCCCCGGTAGCCTTGCCCTTGGGGATGAACACGAAGGAGTTGTGGGAGTTCACACAGAGACTGGGCAGAGACCCGGCCTGCAGGTCCCCCCCCAGGAATCGTGTTTATATCTGGCTTGGAGGCCGGCCATATCTCGAAGGAGTTGTTGGCACTGGTGGCCAAGGAGACCCAGTGGTGCTGGCTGGGAGTGGCACTGGCAGGGCTGACACTGGACAAAGCCAGGGATGAGGCTGGAGTGGCACTGGGGTCCTGGGGCTGGTGGGCGGGAGGCTCCCCCAACTCCAACTTTGGCTTGTACTTGCCCGGCCCAAGGCTGGAGCCCACGATGCCATTGGCAGTGCCTGCCAGGAACTCTGGGGCCGGGGGGCCCGTTGGGGAGTGGGCAAATGCCCGACCCGCGGTGCAGGCCCCAAGGGTGGATGGTGAATGAGTTGTTGCTGGTCTTCTGCAAGAAGTCACTGCACTGACCCTGGGCTGAGGACAGGCGGCTGTGGCAGTGGCTGTGGCAGGGGGCTACTGAGCTCCGGGCTCCCACAACGGCCTGGCCGCTGGTTGAATTTCTGGAGCAGATGGCTGATGGGGCCGGGTGACGGGAGTGCATAGTACAGAAGCACCTCTGTGGTGTAGATTCAGGCAGCCAGGCTGGTGGTGAGGTCTGGTGCAGCAGACCGGCCTAAACCAGCAGTCGACATCCCTCTCACAATCTGGGACCACTGGCTCCTAACTGCTCACCTGCCTGCCTGCCTGATGTCCCCTAACTGCCTCTGCCTGCCTGCCTGATTGTCCCTAACTGCCCTCCCCTGCCAGCCTGAGCCTGATCTTGCCCCAAACTGACCTCCCTTGCTGGCCTGGTTGCCCCCAACTGCCCTCTCCTGCGGGCCTGATCACCCCTAACTGCCTCTGCCTCAACCCCCACCACCATGGCTTTGTCCGGAAGGAAGTCAGACATCCGGAAGATGGCTAGTTGATCCAGTCTAATTAGCATATTACCCTTTTATTAGTATAGACTAGAAGCCCGGTGCACAAAAATTTGGGCACTCGGGGGGCGGGGGAGGGGGGGGTCCCCCAGCCCGGCCTGTGCCCTCTCGCAGTCTGGGACCCCTCGGGAGATAACGACCTGCTGGCTTAGGCCTGCTCCCGGGTGGCAGAGGGCAGGCCCAATCCCTAAGTGCAGCCCCTGGTCAGGCTCAGAGCAGGGCCGATTGGGGAGTTGGGGCACCGCCCCCTGTCACACACAGAGCAGGGCGGATCAGG
>NW_005355087.1:511037-520219 GCF_000412655.1 Myotis brandtii
GCAGCAAGCAAGCCTCGTGCTTGCTTCAGTGCCTGGCTGCCGGCCGCCATCTTGGCTGACAGTTAATTTGCATATACTCACTGATTAGCCAATGAAAAGGGTAGCGGTCATATGCTAATTACCATGTTTCTCTTTTATTAGTGTAGATAGATTATATCGGATAGGATTGCTTAAATGGGGGTGGGGGCAGTTGGGGGCGATCAGGCTGGCAGGGGAGTGGTTAGGGGGTGATCAAGCTGGCAGGCAGAAGTGGTTATGGGCAATCAGGCAGGTGAGCGGTTGGGAGCCAGCATTCCCGGATTGTGAGAGGGATGTCCCAGATTGGAGAAGGTGAAGGCTGGGCTGAAGGACACCCCCCCCTCCCAGTGCATGGGTGCATGGATTTCGTGCACCGGGCCTCTAGTATAGGATAAAGAAGGAGGAAGAAAGCCCAGAGGCAATAGGAGGACAGTGAGGGAGGAGGGCCTTAGGAGTCATGAGTCACTATAGTAACAATCTAAGGGAATAGTGACTGATCAGAGGGGATATCAAGGCACCAGGATCTGTAGCCTTTATAAGCCAAAGGGAAAAAGAACTCAGTGGCACCCTTTCCCCCTCCCCACGTGGGAGTCCATACTGTGAGACTCTTTTCCTCTCCCCACATGGGAGTCTGTACTTGTTCTTCAATAAATCTCCACCTTTTCTATACTATTCTCTGTCCATGGATTCATTCTTCGACTCTGGCAGACAAAGAATCCAGGTTCCAGTAAAAAAATTCCCTATCAACTTTAAAAGTATATTTTAAAGTATATCCCCTGTTGTTTCCTCTGGCTGCCCCAGCATGTTTTGTTTTATTTTATTTTATGAAATACATATTTCTTGATTTCAGAGAGGAAGGGAAAGGGAGAGAAAGAGAGAGAAACATCAATGATGAGAGAGAATCGTCAATAGTCTGCCTCCTGGACACCCCACACTGGGGATGGAGCCCACAACCTGGGCATGTGCCCTGATCTGGAATCAAATTGTGACCTCCTGGATTGTGGTAAATGCTCAACCACTTAGCCAAGCCGGCCGGGCTGCCCCAGCATGTTTTACTTTCGTTTCACTGAAGAGCTCCACCCTGTTCCTGGCTTCCTCACCCTGTGTATAATTTCTAGTGCAACCCTGAATAAGTTACTGCTGCCTTGTGGTTTGCTGTGGACAGACCATGACCATGACTGCAATAATGGCCCCAGAGAAGTCCAGTCCTGGGCTGAGGTGCTGGCTGATCCTGACCTTCACAGTGTTCCTGCAGTGTGTCTGCGTGGCCATGGCTTACATGTACTTCACCAGTGAGTTGCAGCAGGTCAGTATAATGCATATGGACTCACGGCAGCTGTCAGCACCCTCAGGTTAACTGCCTCTCCTTTGCCTCTCTACTTGCTCCTCTTTGAAAACTTTATAGTGAATGTTTCCTTTCGCTGCCTGAGAGATGTTTTGGTTTTATTTCTGTTGCATTTGTGTGTTGATAATAGTGAGACTATAAAGGACTAGCATTCTGCCTAAGTCTGTAATGCAGTGGTTATAAGCTGAGCTCACATTTTACTGCTCATCCTAAAATAATTGAAAATAAAACTGCCATTCGATGCCTGTGGATGGTTCAGGTACAAATCCAGGTGCATTTGACAGAGAGAAGAAAAAACAAAAAACAGTGCCATTTTAATTTGTGTATTTCTCTACTATATAAAACATTTGGAATTATAAATGCAAAATTGATAAAAAATAAACCAACTTAACTTCTTAGCTTCTTATATATATTTTGACTAATTGTATATTATCAAAAACTGTGAGTTGGAAGGAACTTTGAACACCCACATTTTATAGATGAGACTAGAGACCAGGATGGGTTACAGAAAATGATTGTCAGAGACTAATGTCTGGGCAGCAGAGAGGGTCAGTACTGCCACCTCAAAATCTCTGAGCCAGCAAAGGAGTCTACCCTGCTGACTCAAGCCCTGCCAAGGATACTGGCTAGTCCTTGCCTAGACAGTGCCACCAGCAGCAGTCATGCAAACCCATTTCACAGAACCAAGGGCTTCTGGGACAGAAGAGCAGGCTCCCAGTGCACATATGATTAGCAAGAGGAAAGAGAGAGAATCATCCGTCCAAGCCTGAGATGTAGATCTGAAAATCATGAGGTGGGAAGGAGGTGTCATTACTCATTTTTGAAAATACTACAGCATGCCCCTTCCCCATGGGTCCAGGTGGCAGAACAAGGTCTGTAGAAACATGTGGGGATGGGGAAGGTGGTAGGGGTTTTCTTTCTGGGTTTCTGTTCTCAGAAATCTATATTTATGCATAAAAATATCTAAAAGGAGAAACACCAAAATGTTGGCTATTGTGATCTCAGATGGTAGGATTGTGGCAGGGTGCTTTTTCCCTTTTTATTTTTTTACGTTTTATAAATTTTCTACAGTGAATGTTATAAAAATATCGATGCTATCCATATATCCACTTTCACACAGACTTAAAGAATATGTCATTTTTACAGAGTCTTAAGAGAAAACAACCCTACACAAAACTGCCCCTACACAGTCTGATCTCAACCCTGTAAACAAAAAAGAGATCATGAAAAGCTTAACTAGGAGGTGGGGTTGGACGGTTTGGGTGGGGCTTTTTTTTTTTTTTTTTTTTTTTTTTTTTTTACAGTATACCACAAATTTAATGATCGAGTGGTGAAAAATGTGCACTAAGGGCTGATGCCTGGAATAGGAGTGCGCTCACCACCTGAGGGCATAATTTTGCTTTTAGAAAAGTGTTCCTTACTTCTCTATATTTTCTAGGGTGCCTGTGTGTCCTCAATGTCCCTAGGCCTCATTGAATTTGAGGTAACAATAGCACCACATTAGCTTGTCAACCTCCCTGCCATAGATACCTAGGACCTTCCTCACTTTTCAGGTTCTCCCTCCCAAACAAAGTTTTTCTGAAAAATTTCCAGAGGATGTCCAGAGGCACTGTCAGCAGCTGACCTCTGCTTCTGGCCCCTGCTCCGTACCCAGCCCTCTCAAACTCCACTTCCTTTTAGAGATAACATTGTTTCCTGCTCCCAAGCAGCTCTCAGCTCAGCCTTTCTGCCCTTGACCCAGCCTCCCATGCTCTGAAGCTTCCAACTGCTGGGAAGCAAGAGTTAAAATTGCTCTCTCCCTTCTGTGTCACATACATCTTTTATCCTAACAAATTAATAGAAGTTTGTGAGCCTGTTTTTTTTTGTTTTGTTTTGTTTTGTTTTTAGTTTCATCAGAGCAGTGCCTGGCCAAGTTCTCATATTTCTAAATCACATGCGATTGAGTTTCTTCTTTGGAAAGGCTTTTCAGCTTCCACATAAATTGCAGATGCAAATAGAAGTCTACAATAGAAAAGTACAGGGTGGGCAGGGGCAAAGATGTGTCTAATTCCATTGTCAGCTCAGGGGGCCCCAGCAGTCACCTCCACGACATTGCCCAGGAGAATGTTTCACTCTTGTGATTAAATGAAGGAAGAAAGAAAATAAACATTTAAAAGCAAATGAATGCCCTATGCCAGAGTGTGTGGAGGAATGAATTAACTCAGGTTTATGTTTTTGCACTTGAAGGACCTTGGTCAAATGTTCACAGGGTACTTTGGCTGAGTACAGGACTGCATGACTCTGACTGGAACCTCTCATAGACAGTTCAGTCATTTTGATTTGGAATAAGCAGGTTATCCTTAAGTGTGATCCTTCCTTCATGCTCTGGAGTGTGCCTAAGTTCAAGTAGCAGGAAAAAACAAAAAGGCCATTGTACTGGAAAATAACCTTTTTAACCTCAATAGTTAAAAATAAAACCAGGAAATAAGAAACCAAGAACTGAAACCAAAAAACCCCCCATGCAAATCTTGTGTGTTTCCTGTTTTTGTAAGATCAATATCAGCCTCAAGTACTCTGCATGGTTAGGGATTCATGAACATGTGAATGCTTGTGTGCGTGCGAGCATGTAAGGGCGTCTGTGTATAACATCGAGCAAGGACTTGATAACAATGATCTGGCACTCTAAATGTTTATTCTCAGTCAGGAGGAGGTAATAAGTCTTCAAGTCTCTGCAGGTTAATAAATCCCTAGCTAGTGTGGATATTTAATGAGGCAGCATTCAGAGTTTTAGTGGCAATGGGATCACACTTGACCATCCAAGGAGAGTAGAATTCACAATAAGTAGAGTGTGCTCAGACAGACAAAGCTCGGATCAAGAAACAGAACATGAGCTGGCCCCTGAATGATTTGGCTACCTTTTTATTTAGCATCCTTACATTTAAACATACTCTACTGCCCACTTTGTATCTAGGTGGGTTGGCACCTTTAGAACAGGATCCACACTGTGTCAGAACTGAACAGGACCTCAAGATCACCATAGTGAACCAGCTCAAATCTCAGAGGAAGAACAGACACAGAAGAGAAGCAGACATTTGTTGAGGGACACACAACTAATTGATGGCAGGGCCAGTCAAGGGCATTGTGACTCAGGATGCCTGGCCCACACCCGTGATGTTTCCACCATATCCTACAGCTTACTTTTATTCAAAGGACAAAGGACAGCAGGCCTGCTTTAATTCCAAGCCATGAGCTTATCCAAGGTGCCAATTCTCTGAATCTCTCATCAGTTTCTGTAGTTTTACTTCTAAATGAACAAATACAAAAAAGCACTTGCACATAATATTGTGTTATATTCCATCTCGTCCTAGATGCAGGACAAGTACTTCAAAACGAGCATTGCTTGCTTCTTAAAGGAAGATGACAACTCTTGGGACTTCAATGATGAGAATATGAATGATCCCTGCTGGCAAGTAAAGTGGCAGCTGCGACAGTTTGTTAGAAAGGTAGGTGGACTCTTGGGTGACTTCACCAGCTTTGCATAGAACGTTGGAGGAGAGGGAATATTTAAGATCATCACATCCAGACTGTTCATTTTGCAAAAGGGGAAACTGAGGCCCCGAGTGCTTAAGTGATTTTCCCTAAATTCATAGAACTGCAGAAAGGCAGAAGAGCACCAAACAGTGGGCCTTAGTCAACTCCCGGTCTAAAGTTCATGCCTCTGCTCTAGACAGTCTCCCCATTCAGTCTAACCTTTGTATCTCACATTGTGGAAACGGAGGCACAGACAGAGCAAATGTGTTCAAGGTCAGACAACAATGAGGGGTGTGTTGTTTTTTTTACTCAGATTATGAAAGAGGCCAATTATGGTCTTTTATATTCTTCCCACATGTTGATCTCAAAGAGGAAAGGGATAGGGAAGAGAGATACTTTGAGAAGTTGAAGTTGATATCTCAATGTGCAGTTAGCAAATGACAAATTATAGTATTTTCTGTCTATGGAAGTTGCTAAAACAGGATCTCTAGCAGAACCATTATGTTAACTAACAGGTTATTTCATAATTGTTATGTAATTTTACTTTGAGCCATGTGACATGTAAAATTAGGCTTCTTCTCTTGGGCTTTTCCTTCTTGGCAAGAAAGCATTTAGTAATATTTACTTTCAAACTCGGAAAAGTCAGAGGAGGACACAGATATGAAAATACTTTGTAAGGAAATAAACACCTCGATTGTTTAAAAAAATCCTGGGGACATTCCCAGCATAGAAGGAGGAAGTGTTTTACTGAGAACCAGGGTGTGGTGCTCAGCCTGGTTTCTCATAGAGCCAGTGTTTTGTTGGCAGTTAGGGATCTGATTTATAAACCTCAACAGTCCTCCCCATAGAGCCCAGGCATCACCCACAATGCTATTTTTTGTTTTTTGGGTTTGTTTTGTTGTTGTTGTTGTTAATCCTCACCCGAGGATATTTCCACTGATTTTTAGGGAGTGGAAGGGAGGGGGAGACAGAGAGAAACTTTGATGTGAGAGAGACACATCAATTGCTTGCCTCCTGCACATCCCCCAACCAGGGCTGGGGATTGAGTCTGCATCCCAGGTATTGGACCCAGGACACTTCAGTCTGAGGGCTGACACTCTATCCACTGAGCCAAACCGACTAGGGCTTATGATGCTATTTCTATGAGAAATGAGATTATTAGATGTCCACCTGGGAGTTCTGCAAACACCTGTACTGGTGGCCGCCCTGGAGGTGTGGCCTGGGCAGGGCACCCACTGCACGCATGAGCAGCTGTGACTTCAGCACTCCAAGTGACAAGGACCAGGAAAGGCCCAGGGTTGGGGAAGGGTCCTGAGGAATCTAGGTATGGAACTCCACAGACCTGGGGTTAAGGGGGTGGTAAACTCACAGGTTTGGGGACTGAGAAGAGGGGCTGGATGCTGGGGCTGGAAGTGGGGAGATAAGAGAAGTGGGGATGGGTTTCCTGCTATTCTTGCTCTCCCATGCTCATGCCCTGCCCCCAGCTAGACTGGAGGAAGCTGGGAGGGTCACAGAGGGGTGGGTAAGAGTGCAGGGGGAAAGGATGGCCCATTTTTTCCAGGGACCATTAATTAAACAGACTATTTCCAGTGAACATCTTATACCCGTTACATATATCATTTCCTTTAATTCTCACAATAGCTCTATGAGGAAGAAATCATTATCTTCTTCCTCTTTTTAAAAACAGATGAAGAAGTTAAAGTTTACATCAGTTAAGTGACTTGAGAAAAATTTTCCAGAGCTAACAATTGACATATTTGAATCCAGGCCATCTGACCATACTGTAGTTATTATTGTACTTTGCCTCCCACACTGTAGGAATTACCCTCTCTCCTTCCTGCTGATCCTCCTCCTTCCTTCCCTTCTGTCCCAGAATGACAGGGAGAGAGAGAGAGAGAGAGAGAGAGAGAGAGAGAGAGAGAGAGAGAGAGAGAAAGAGAGAGAGAATTGCTGAGGCCACCTCTCGCTTTCCCTGCCTGTACCAGTGCCCATTGGACTTCAGGCAGTCCCCTGATCACCTGGAATCAGGGCTTGAGGCAGACGCAGAAGCAGAGAGCTTCTGATTTGGGATGGGAGTACAGGGGAAGGGAGTTTCTGGTAGTTGCCAAATTAACAACAGTGACGGGAAAGGAGGGCTGTGATGGGCAAAACCCCCTGGAGACAGAATCGAATGGAGGGGAATTTAGAAGCTGTGGATGAGCCAAGACAAGACCTGTTTAATTCATAGAAAGGCTCAGTGTTTGCTCTTTCTCACAGTTTTTTTCCACTGGTTAGTACAAAGAGGGTGATGTTAGATTTTTAGTAAAGATATGGGAACTTGGTAAAATATCTTTATGTTAAGAATGCCTCAGCCACATTCTCAGAAACGAGAGCAGGACATGGTGTGGCCAGGTCACACCTTGATGAGCTGTGGTTGTCTGTGGGCACCCAGAGAGAGAGGCGTGGGGCTGTCCAATCACTCAAAGCCCCTGGACTCCATTACACAGAGCCCTTTACACACACACACACACACACACACACACACACACACACACACACACTCACACACGCACGCACACTCACACACCATAGAGAAAATGAGGTGACATGTCCGCCACATCCGCCAGCCACGAAGAGGTCTGGGGAGGACTTGGCTGACCTAACTTGGCAGGTGGCTCCTTCCTCCTGTGCTGCTCCAGGTGTGGACTTTCAAAGACTTTATCCAGAAACAGAAGTTTCCCACACAGGGGACCATTCTTTGATCACCACGTGGGGATGGCTGCTTCAATATTTGCCCTGCTTCCTACATTGTCATCTTACGTAGAAATTTCCTGTTAGACATCAGTAAAAAGAGCCTTAGACAATCTAGAGTCAGTTTTAAAATTTTAGGGAAATTAACAATCTTTATTCAATACCATTGCAGATAAGTTTGGGAACCTATGAGGAAACCATTTCTACAGTTTCAGGTATGTTTTCTGTTGTTATTTTAACTTTCTACTCTCCACTTCATGGCAGGGTGAAGGCCTCTCCATCCTCTTTCTTTCTGCTTCATTCACACATCCTACCTCTGATCAGCTGCTCAAGCTATTGATTCTATTTCCCTTTTTGCATTGAGAGCTAGAAAGCTCAGAACCAACCCTGTGGCCCACCTATGGCCAGAACTTCTTTTCAGCTGAATCTTATTGGATTTTCCTTCCCCCTCAAATTCTTTAATTATTTGTTTTTTAACCTTCTCCTGTGTTGCAAATAAGCCATCTAAATCCTTTCTAGAACTGGCTGAAAGTGAGATAAATAAGGGCCCCATGTAACCCATCCCCTCTGCTTCTGACCACCACAGGCTCCATGCTTTTCCTTATACAGAAACCCCTCGCTCCCTCATCCCTTTCCCAACAGTCCTCCTACCCACCCACAATTCTCATCCTATGGTCCCCATGCTATAGCCATCTCTCTTCCTGTTCATGATCAGCAGCCTTCTCTTGACCCACACTCCCTTCAGTGCTGTTGCCCAGGCTGGCTTCTTTTGTCTCTGGCTGTTCATATAACTGGCTCCATCTCATTCTCCATCCTCATCACCTAATTGTCAGACCTTCCCTGGCCACCTTTCTAAGTAAGTTCCCCTGCACCCTGTTATCTCTATCACACTTACCTCGTTCATTTATATATATATTTATCTCTGTGCCTGATTCTTTACTAGATCAGAAATTCACAAAGACAGAACATGTGTCTGTTTCTCCCATCTCACTATACCTAGCACCTAACCCTGGGCCTCAAACCTAGTAGGTCCCTGCCCTTGTCTGTACCATCTTCAGTGTGTGTGTGTGTGTGTGTATTTTGATTGAAACAAAATTCACATAACAAACAATCATTTAAAGAGCACAATTCAGTGGTAGTGAGTGCATTTACAATGTTGTACCAACACCATCTCTTTCTATATAGAAGGTTCTTTTAAAAAATATACTATTATTGTTGAAAGTATTAAAAATGTCCTCCATTTCTCCCCTTTGCCCACCTCCACCCAGCTCACACCCAAAACCAGTCCTTCACCTCACTGTTGTCTGTGTCCGTGGGCTTTGCATATCAACACTAATAAAAGAGAAACATGGTAATTAGCATACGACCGCTACCCTTCCCATTGGCTAATCAGCATATCCTTATGCAAATTAACTGTCAGCCAAGATGGCGGCCGGCAGCCATGCACTGAAGCGAACAGGGAGGCTTGCTTGCTCCAGTGACTGCAGACTCCAACGTTCCCCGCCTGACTTGCCGGCCTCTGAGTTGCAACTCTAAGCAACTATGTACTATGTTGCAAATAAGAAGCTAAACAAAACCC
>NW_005355087.1:521096-550761 GCF_000412655.1 Myotis brandtii
TAGTATACATATAAGTTCTGTGTGTGTGTGTGTGTGTGTGTGTGTGTGTGTGTGTGTGTGTGTTTTGATTGAGGTGAAATTCACATAGCAAACAACCATTTACAGAGCGCAATTCAGCTCAGCTGGTGTTGCTCAGGGGTTGAGCATCAACCTATGAATCAGGGGGCCATGGTTCGATTCTTGGTCAGGGCACATGCCTGGGTTTAGGGCTTGATCCCCAGTGTGGGGCATGCAGGAGGCAGCAGATCAATGATTCTCTCTCATTGTTGATGTTTCTATCTCTCTCTTCCTCTCCCTTCCTCTCTGAAATCAATGAAAATATATTAAAAATAAATAAATAAAATAAAGGGCACAATTCAGTGGTAGTTAGTGCATGTACAACATTGTACCAACGCCAACTCTTTCTACATAGAAGATTCTCTATACATGTTTTTTGATTGAATAAATACGTAAATAAAATTACTGGAGTAAATTGACTACTTTTTTGCACCTGGTTCACTATAGCCCCATTTTCACATACTAATGGCCACGATGGCCTGAGTACATATACTGGAGCACATCAACCTGGCAGAGAGGACAAGACCTTGTCCCAGGGCCCAAGCATCTGATCATTGCCCCAAAGGCAAAAGTGGTAGTGAGAGTGTTGAGCACCCCAACTGTTCTGATGAGGCACACCAGATCCATAGTCTGCAGTAGATGCATGTACTATGTTCAGTATCGGAAGAAAAATATTCTTTTTTACTCATCCCAATAAAGTATAGAAATCATGTACTTCTCAGTATACCAAGACATAGCCATGACACCCAAATATTCATATTTGCAAGTTTCCCTCCTGGGAGGTGTTTGCTATAGCCAGTTGGAAATTTCCTCTCTTTAGGATTTGCTTTCAAAGCTTGGCTTTCCCATATCCTTGCAATGACTTCAAATGCAAGATATTTATAATTGGATTTTGTCATTGAATATTTAAAAACAAAGTAGTAAGGTCTAGGGCAGGCAAAGCATTATGAATTATTTAACAAGGGAGGTTATAAGTAAATGGACACATCAACCTTGAAAGCTGAGCATCCTGAGAATAATATATAAATGACTATGCATCTCCATGCCATGATTGGTCTTCAGTGACATATAGATGCCCACCCATCCTGAATAAATAGCAATTAATACAAAATTAGAAGAAATGAGAAGAGATTCTCATGTCCCATTCATTTTCCCCTATGGAATTTTGTCACCTCCTCTAACTTTCCTCTTCTACTGGCCTAGATTAAGGTTTTCTGTTCTCAGTCCTGGTATAATAGTCTGATTAACTTGCCAGTCTCCAGCCCTCCCATCTTCTATCCATCCAACCTTACTCTGAGAGATAGATTAGCCTAAAACACAAAACATATCTCTTCACTTCCCTGACCAAAACCTTTCAGAGTCTTCCCACACCCTATAAAATCCAAATCTCTTAGCCTGGTACTCAGATCCTCTATACTCTGGCTCATCATTCAAACCTGAAACCGAATTCCTCTCATGCCTTTGTCCCAGGAATGCTGTGCGCACCCTGCGTTGAGCCTCTTCCCTTTCTATTGGACCCCACGCCAGCCCATCTTCACCCTGCTCAGATCATTATCCGTGCACTTTCTTGGGCCTGTTTGTTTATAATTCTTTTTTCTTGTCCCTGGAAGAGTGCCTGTCATAGACGTGGTGGGCACTTTGGTTTGTTTAAGTGAATGGAAGGGGCTTAGCACAAACCCTCCCCTGACCTCAGCTTCCCAATAAGTAGGAATCTTTCCCTCTGAATAGCCATCACCCTTTATTTCTTTTTCTAACATAAATTTGTACTTTCTAATTCACATCTTCCCCCAAAGACTGTTTAAGTCCCTTAAGGATCAGTCAGTATAATCAGTGATTAATCTTTGTTGCCTCTGTAGGATATAGTGCAGGGCCTTGTGTTTTAAAAACCAATGTGCACACACTTGGGAAGTTTGAACTGATTTTTTAAAAGAGTTGTTTGTTCAATCTGTAATTTTTTTAAGTACTTGGATAGTGGTCAATAAGTTGTTTGTTAAGATGTAGTGAATCAGTGATTTAAATGCTCATGTACTGATTATCGTGATCAGTATGTCAATCCATGTTCCTTTAGGGAGGTCAAGGGAGGGGAGGGGAATGACTGTTAGATACCAGCTTATAGCATCTATGGACCATGGTTACCACTGCTACTCCTTTAAGAATCACTAGTAGCTAGCAAATAGGAAAAAATAGAGGTTATGAAATTGGTATCATTCTATATACAATTCAAAATGGAAATTTGCCAATACCTGGTTATTTGTGCACTTTAAATGACTCAGCACAATTACTACAGGTCCACAGTTTTTTGTTTGTTTGGGAATTTTTGGAAAGGGCCATAATCTTCCCTTTGTCATATTCACCGTAATGACTTCTGAGACGCTGATAAATTATAACCCAAGTTACTGCTTATTCTTTCCATATAAAGTACTTTTCAAATTAAACATAACTTGAAGTACACTGATCATCACACTAAAATGTAGGCGGTTTTTATGAAAATCCATAGGATCAACTTTGGAGGCGCAGTGTGCTCACAGGGCCTGATTGACAACAGCTGTGAGCAGCAATGTGAGAGGTAGTTGGACAAGTGCCGATGATACATTGTCGTTTCTCTTTTAGAAAAGCAACAAGATGGTCCTCGGCTAGTCATTGGAAAAGGACTTCAGAGAGTAGCCGCTCACGTAACAGGGAAAAGTCGAAGCACGACCGCATTCCCAGTTCCAAGTAAGAGAAACAACAAATATATGGTTTTAAAGGAAGACAATGGAAGACTATGTTCCAAATAATTTATTCTTTTAACTTGTACCTAAAATGTGTATATAGCTATCTACAAAATGCTCAGCAGGAATCAGATCTCAGACTGACTCTCTTCAGAAACAAGATGATAAGACGAATAGCTCAATTACTGCCCTGGCATAACTGGCCGCAGGGAAATGATAATGTGGGAGAATGCTATCGTTGAGTTTCCCATGCCCCCATTTTTGCTTTTTTCTTCTTTAAAGTCATCTCTCTTTCTCACTTTGATCAAATTTTTTTTTCTTCAAAGTTCTAAATTCATCATTTGCTTTCACCATGAGTCACTGAGTATTCTTGTGACATTATATTTGGTTGAACCGCAGGAAGTTGCCAATATTTGACTATTTTTTACTTACAAAGTGTTGGTTTCACATAGTTTAACCAAATATGTTAAACCTAATTTTAACTGTCAGAGCAGATGTCCACAGAGTGCTGTAGTTAAGTGCAAGGGTATTATAGTCTAAATACCCATGTTGGAATCCCAGCCATCCTTACCCAGACATATGCTTGAGCAAATTACTTAACCAAACTAACCTTCAATTGCTTATACAAAATAGAGATAAACTTTATACAAAGTAGAGACAAACTTTACCTCATTAAAGAGAAACACATGCAAAATGCCTGATGTATTGTAAGTACTCAAGAAGTCCCTTGCATTATTGTGAAAGGTTTTGTCCCAAGGTAAAGAAATTTCAGGCAGTAAATGGGTGAAAGCATTATTGGGGTGTTTTGAGGGGTTTGTTGATTGTTCTGTTTTTTTTTTTCCTAGGCAGTTGCCTTCCTATCGTATTCCTGGACTTACGTTTTATAAATAATTAACATGTTTTGTATATGAGTGAGATCATTATTCCCATATTACTGTTTACTGCTCATCAACCAATGTGACAGTTATTTTAAACTCTTGAAAAACTGAATTTTATATCATTCATGAAGATGATCCCAAAGTTTAAAGGAATATCATATTTTGCAGGACCTTTTTTCATTCAGTCTCTAGGACTTAGAGGATCTGGAGCTATTTAAATCTGGGATCTCTTTGCCAAACCTGTGCTCTAAGTGTAGACTAGAGATGCCTTCAGTTTGGGTGATGCCTTTGACTGCTGAGAAAGACCAAGGAGGGAACCCAAAGCGATCCAAAGGAATAGCAAGAAATTCAGAGCTCTAGGCTGAAGGAAGTAGATACGTTTCTCTTAGTTTCCCTATATACTGTTCATTTGAGCTCACCAGCACAGGAGAGAGGTAGGGGTTCGGGACAGAAGTTCTGCCCTAGAGTAAAGACTGCCCTCTGAGTGAATCATCCCCTGTGCTACTTCTCAGAGCTAAGTGTGGCAGATGTGGCATGAGTGGCAGACAAGGTACAGAAAAATAAGGCACTCCTAACAGACCACAATAATACAGAAGCCTTCAGGTTTCGCACTGACTAGACTTTAGAATCCTGGTAAGATTAGAGGAGCGAGAAGTTTTATATTTGATTGAAATCCTTTGCAGTACCAACCAAAAATAGGCTAGCGACAGCTGTTGGAAACACCTTGCTTTGCTACAAACTCCCTTTTGTAAACTTCCTTTCTCTCTAACCTTCCTCCAGATGCCAAGGATGAAAACATTTTGGGCCATAAAATAACCTCCTGGGAGTCATCAAGAAGAGGACATTCATTCTTGAGTAATTTGCACCTGAGGAATGGAGAGTTAATTATCCATCAAACGGGGTTTTATTATATCTATTCCCAAACATACTTTCGATTTCTGGAACCTGAGAATGATTCAACAGTAGGCATCAGAAAGAAAAACAAACAAATGGTACAATATATTTACAAAGTCACAGACTATCCTGAACCTATACTGCTGATGAAAAGTGCTAGGAATAGTTGTTGGTCTAAAGATTCACAATATGGACTCTATTCCATCTATCAAGGTGGAATATATGAGCTTCAAGAAAATGACAGAATTTTTGTATCTGTAACGAATGCGCAATTGGTTGACATGGACCAGCAAGCCAGTTATTTTGGGGCCTTTTTAATTGGCTAGATGATCTGCACTTTTGTTTTAATCTTCATGCAAAAGTGTTTATTTTTAGAAGATGCTCTAACCAACCAAGCCATCCAGCCAGGGAAACACATTATCCTCACCTGAGGATATTTTTCCATTGATTTTTTAAAGAGAGTGTGGAGGAAGGAGACAGAGAGAGAGAGAAACATCAATGTGAGAGAGACACATGGATTGGTTGCCTCTCACATGCGCCCCATCCAGGGTCAGGGATCGAACCCACAACCGAGACAGCTGCAAAGTAGCAACCCTGCATGAGTATTTCCATCCACGTTGGCCAAGCTAGTGTCCAGATCGGTAATGCCTGCTGGGAGCTCTACCACCTGGAACATGACATCCAGCCAGATGACCAGATGCCAAGCGACATGACACTGGGGAGTGGGAGGGAGATGACTTCTTCAACACCTTCTTCAGTGAGAGGCGCTGGCAATCATGTGCCCAGGTCAGTGTTTGTAGACCTAGAACCCACAGTCATTGATGAAGTTTGCACTGGTACTTATTGCCAGCTCTTCCAATCTGAGCAGCTCATCACAGGCAAGGAAGATGCTGCCAATAACTATGCCAATGGATGCTACACCATTGGCAAGGAAACCATCAACCTCGTCTTGGACCGAATTCAGAAACTAACCAGTGCACAGGTCTTCAGGGCTTATTGGTTTTCCACACCTTGGGTGGAGGCACTGGTTCTGGGTTCATCTCCCTGCTGGTGGAACATTTTTCTGTCAATTATGGCAAGAAGTTCAAGCTAGAGTTCTCCAACTACCCAGCCCCACAGGTTTCCACAGCTATAGTTGAGCCCTACAACTCCATCCTCACCACCCGCACCACCTGGGGCTCTGATTGTGCCTTCATGGTTGATAGCAAGGCCATCTACGACATCTATCATAGAAACCTTGAGATTGAGCACCCTATCTATACTAACCTGAATAGGTTCATCAGTCAAATTGTGTTTTCCACCATTTCTTCCCTGAGATTTGATGGAGCCCTGAATGTTGACCCCACTCTGCTGAGATCTGGCTCCAGGTAGCATCTGGGACAGACTAAGTTGTGTGGCTCTAGGACAAGGGACATTTTTCTCTCTCATGCCTGAGCAGCGCAGAACCCTTCACAGAGCCAAATCTTGGTCTGTTTGGGCCTAAAGAACTCTGCTGACCTCACCCTGATGACTCCCTGAAATCCTACCCGACCACAAAGGTTTGTGAGCATTTAACAGGTGGCAACTAGACCCTGGGACATTTGCTGAGTGGCCTCAGACCCAGCACCGGCACAGATTATCAATCTGGTGAACACCACTCATTCCTACTCATTGAGAATCTACCTCATGCAACTGGAGTATCTCCAGATGCTCTTTCAATGTCTGAGCCTAATCAATGGACACAGACAATAGGGGGGTGGGGACATATGTGTGTGTGTGTGTGTGTGTGTGTGTGTGTGTGTGTGTGTGTGTGTGGTTCCTAGGCCTGAGGAGAGGTCAATGGGGGGAAAATATGTAAAACTTTCAACAATAAAGAATTTTTTTTAAAAAAAGAAATGCTGATGCCTGGGCTTGTCCACAGACCTACTGAATCAGAATCTTTGGAGAGGGGCCCAGGAATCCTTTTGTGTTGGTGTTGTAATTTCCCCAAATGATTCTGTTACAGCTAACTGGGCACATATCCACCGGCAGGCAGTTGAAAATCACGAATAGAGTCTCTAAAGTTGAGAAAACTAAATTTCAAAAACTGATTTATAAATTAAGACCCCGAGGAAACAATGTATCAGGTCACCATTATGGTTAGAAACTCAAAAATACAAATCACATGCAACGTTTCAATTGCATAATTTGTTTAAAAATAGGGATGCCTACGGGTCCCATTCTCTGCTCTAGAGATGAAGCTCAAGATACAGGTGGCAACTATGAAGTGGATACCTTAGAATGACAATTTTATGGCCAATTGTTAATTCTTTCCTAAAGGTCATGAGACCTGAATATTGGGTCTTTTTGAAAATTAAATAAGATCTGAGGAGTTCTGGCCCATTGTTATTGGACTCTGCCCCATGAAACCACCTCACTTGAAGAATAGAGGAAAACGCTGCTCGTTCAGTTTTATTAGGATGGATCTGGGCAGAGTAAGGAGTTTTTTAAGACAAGGACCCTTGAGGAGAGGCAAGCTCAGCAGTTTGAGAGGTGCCTTGGCAGGCCTGAGTAGCATAATGGAAGGCAATCCTTACACATACCTTGAGCTTCCACCAGGTGGCGAGGTTCCCTTATATTCCTCAAAGCCATTTGAATAAATGACTTTAAATTCTCTATTTGGATAAAGCAAAAGTGAAGGGGGGTGGACCATAAGTAACCAGGGCTTCAGACATAAGGCCTTGGATCAAATATGTGTCCTCATTGAGGTCTTAGGAGTTCCACCACAGAGGCTGGGGTGTAGGAGGCAGAGGTAATTTTAGTGGTTATGTTGCAGCCTCTCTGTGTCTCAGACAGTAACACCCACTTTGCATTTCCAATCCCTATTTATTCTTAAAATCCCCTACAAAGTCATAGCTATGTCAAAACTAGAAATGACTAGTTAAAATGGACACATAAGTAGAAAACGGGGTTGAAGCACTTCCTATTTTGAGAAAAATCGATGTACAAAACCCCCAAGTCTATGAAACATAAATTTGAGAGATTGCTAAAGGGTCTTTGTTTTAAAAAGAGATCCATCACAGACTGCCTTAAAAAGCAAGTTTCCTTTGTGCCTTAAGAATTTGATTCAACCTATTAAATTCAATTTTTTCCTGATTGCTCTGTGAACTGAGATGAAGGGATCTTGGTATCTTCAGGATGAATTGTGACACTGGTTTGGTTTCTGTATCATTTGCTTGGCCTTTCTGTAGATTTCCCCCTTCCCTACAAGCTCCTTATACTATCTGCCAGCAATACGCTTTTTTTTTTTTTTTTTTTTTTTTTTTTTTACTTCAGGAAGGGTACAGATGATGGATGAAGTGAGACGTGACCTGGATTTGGTGCTGTGTGCACTTGGTCAGCCTTCTGGTTGGGAACACCTTTCACTGACGGGAGATAACAACAGTGTGGAAGGGGAGGAGGAACCATCTATTGAACACTTCTTCCATTCTGGGTACTCCTAGTTGTATGTTCACTTAATCTCCACAAAAACCTTCTGAGCATGGAGAGGGATAACCATCCATTTACTTTTGAAGAAACTGAGGTCACAGAGCTAGTAGCTGAGAGCCAGTTCTTACCCTAAGGCTTGTTTGATTCCACAGCTCGAGTGTTGAGCCAATACTGGGATGGAGTATGTCAGAACAGAAGCAAGGGGTCAGGTGAAGATGAACACTTCAATGTGATTTGGGGTGGAGGTGGGGGTAGTGTATTATCATCAGCTCTACGGGCTCAGCTACAAACAGAACCTACTTCTGTGACACTTGTCTTAGTCAAACACAAAGTACTTTAATATTACCTCATATAAAATAGGCAGATAATACAATGTGCAAGCATATACATTGACATCAGATAGACCTGTGTTAGAAATTCATTTCACCATTTATAATCAGAGTAATTTGGAGAGAACACTGCATCTTTAAGCCTTAAGTTCCTCACTTATGAAATGAAGATGATAATTATCCACTTAGAATCCTTATGAGTTAACATGTGTCACCCGATTTTATATCAGGGGCTCTGTGACCAGGTCTGAACCACTATGTCATATTCAAATGAATCTGATCCAACAGTCAAAAGTAAACAAAAATGATTCCTATCTTTATACTCACCTCTCACAGAATACTGTGTGAGAACTCACTCCAAACCCATGGCAACATCTCTTGTAATCCTTTTCCTTTGCTATTTCCCCCATCCCTCAGCTCTCTCAGAGCATTGCTCCCACTCCCAAAACAAAATTTCCCTGGAAACTTGAGCTTATTTTCTTCCTTGTATTCCCTTTCCCTCCTACTTCTAGGCCTTCTTCTCTCCTGAGGAAAATTTAACATTTTCACTACAGACCCATTTCGAATTCTACCTTTCTCTGCCCTTTGCCCTGATTCTGCATCACAAAAGGCAGCAAAGGGGAAGGAGTGAGGTTTAATGGCCAACAACAGAATTTTCTTAAGTTAGTACCATTTTAAAATAAATGTCATGCATATAAGAGCAAGCATGCAAATAATTCTTTTATTTCCTCTTATATTACTGATTTGTAAATTTTGGTACTCTTTTCTCAGCAAGGTACCTATACAAGTGTTTGTTTTCCTTAAGATTGTCATTTTCTATAATTTTATATTCCTTCATGACAACAGTGATGCAGTGAAAAAAAAAAGAGTGGACTAAAAACCAAACAGAGAAAATCCTGGGCAAGTCAGTAATTTGTCCTCAACCTACTGGTGTATTGGGCAAACAATTCTTGGTCATGGACTAGTAGTGCTGTCCAACTTATTGCAAGATGTTTAGTATCCTCAGCTTTCAGGCACTGTGTGCCTGTAGTAATTGCTTACTCCCACCAAGAGTAGGCTTTCAGAGTCCTCTTGCCTTGTAATTTAAGGATTTTTTTCTATACAAAAGCCCATTTTGGTTGCTATGACAAAACAACACAGACTGTGTAGCTTATAAACAACAAAAACTTAGATCGCACAGTTCTGCAAGTTGAAAAGTCTAAGATCAAGGAGCCAACATGGTCAATTTCTTGTGAGGACCCTCTTTCTGGTTCATCTGGCGCCCTCCCTGTGTGTCCTCACATGGTGGAAGGGGCCAGGGATCTTCTGGAGGACTCTTGAAGGCACTTAGCCTGTTATAAAGGCTCTGCCCTCATGATTTAAGCACCTCCCCAAAGCCCCACCTCCTAATGCTGTCATCTTTGGAGATTAGGATTTCACCTATGAGTTTGGGGCTGGGGAGTGGGGGAAGCATAAATATTCAGACCATAGCAGCTAGATATAGAGGGCCTTGGTGAAAACCCCTAACATGAAACTTAATTTCCTCACTAAGCACATAACTATGCCATAAAGTCTTTAGACTTAACATTTGAGATTCAGAGAATTTTGTTTTGTGTATTTGCATCTTCTCTCATTTTGCTTTGTTTCTTTTTTGTCACAGGTTATTCTATTCATTAGTCATTTTAAAGAACAAAATTTTGGTTCTATTAAGCATTCCAATTGTTTTTATTTTAATTCTCTATTTCATTGTTTCTTCCCTAATGAATATATTTTCTGTCCTTTGCACTTTTTTATGACTTTTTCCATCTTCTTGAATTGAATAGTTAGCTCATTTGTTTTCAGTATTACTTTTTAGGGAAATGAGGTCAATTCTGTAACTTTCCTCTAAGTATTATTTTAACTGTCTATCATACATTTTGACACATAATAATTTTTTTATCAATGAGTCCTAAATTTTATATAACCTGCCCAAAGATTTACTCTTAAAACTATGGTTTATCTCAGAGATTTTTTAAATTTATGAGATACATGAAAATTTTAAATAATTTTTTTTCTATTGACTTGCAAATTGATTTCATTGAATGAAAATAACATATTCCCTGTGACTTTGATTATTTCATATTTATTGATTCCTTTTTGTGGGATGGTATAGAATTAAATTTTGTGAATGCTCAAAAACTGAAAGAATACTTACATGAATTTTACCTCAGTTTTTAGAAGGCCTTTGCATTTATTATGCTTTCTTGATCTTTTATTCTGTTTACCAGTATATAACAACCCTGTTTGTCCTTTTTATTCTTTTTTGTTTGGTAAGTTTGATGGCTCAGATATCTTTTTTTTTCATATTTTCCAGTTTAATTATTTTATTCCATTATTTTCAACTTTTCTTTATATACTTATTTTTAATGTTTCTTATAAATTATATATTGCTGAAATCTGAGAATCTCTGCTTTTATTTAGTTTAACCCATTTATATTTATTGTAACCACTGTAATATTGAGAAATTTATGTATATTTAATTCTTGATTTCTTTTTACCATGTTTTGTTGTGTTTCTTTTTTTATTCTTCTAACTTCTATTGGATATTAAAATTCTTTTCTAATAGTGTTAGAGCTATAAATTCTATATTTTGACAGAGAAACAGCGATCAGACTATCAATTCCCAGAGGGAAAGTAGGCGAGAGAGGGGGTAAGGGGGGGAGAGATCAACCGAAGGACTTGTGTGCATGCATATAGGCCAAACCAGTGGACACGGACAACAGGGTTATGAGAGCATGGGGTGGGGGGGAGGTTGGGGGTTAACGGGAAATGAGGATACATTTGTAATACCTTAACCAATAAAGAAATTTTAAAAATTCTATATTTTTATATCTGGTAATTAGGTCTAACTTATAAGATCAATAGTTGTGTTTATTGCTCAATCTAAGTTTAAATGTTATTAATTTCTAAATCTTACCCACCCATCCCCTATAGGTTAAGAATTTTAGCAAGAGTTTCTTATTTTCCATTGCACCATCTCCATATTGATGTTCATACCATCTGGAGTCTTAGAACTAGATTATACTTTGATTTTGTTGTTGGGCCATTACTTACATAGACTTTAAAAATGTTTAAGTTTATTTTTAAATTATAGTTGACATACAATATTATATTAGTTTTAGGTGTACAACATAGTGATGAGAAATTTGTATCAGACTTGAGTAATTTTAATAAATTATTTATCCTGTCAGCCTGAGCAATGGGTTTCTCCAGCCAAATTCCTGCCCTGATCTTTACACTGCTGATTCCTTTTTTTAAAATTTATTTTTATTTTATTTTTAAAATGTTTTTATTGATTTCAGAGAGGAAGGAAGTGGGAGAGAAAGATAGAAACATCAATGATGAGAGAGAATCATTGATTGGCTGCCTCCTGCACACACCTACTGGGGTTCAACCCAGACATGTGCCCTGACCAGGAATCAAACCGTGACCTCCAGGTTCATAGGTCAATGCTCAACAACTGAGCCAGCCAGGCAGCACTGCTGATTTCTTGCCCTGCAATTGTGGGGGAAAGAAAATGGGCCTGTGAGAAGCTGTCTTCCAATCTGTCTCTCATCTGTGATCCCTGGCTCTCTCCTGCTTCAGGTCACATTCCCTGATGCTGTCCCCCCACCTTAGGCCCAACAACCTTCTATCACTGTAAGAGTATTTTTGTTGTTTGTTTGTTTTTACTAATGATTAATCTCTCTTTTTTAAAATTTAAATTCTTTATTGTTGAAAGTATTACATATGTCTCCTTTTCCCCCCATTGACATCCCCCTGTCTGCTCCCATCCCACAGCACATGCCCTCACCCCCCTACTGTCTGTGTCCATTGGTTATGCTTATATGCATGCATACAAATCCTTTGGTTGATCTCTTACCCCCTCCTTCCTTCCCTCTGAGGTTTGACAGTCAGTTCGATGTTTCTATGTCTCTGGATCTATTTTTGTTCATCAGTCACTGTAAGAGTTTTTATGTTGATTTCTGAACAAGGCTGATATCCATCAATCTGTCATCCCTGTACAACACCAATATTGGCATAGTAATTGAGTCAGAATGGAGGGTCTAATGGTCTGTGTTAGTTGCCATCATATCTACTACTAGAAATTTTAAACTTGTTTTATGTTCTTCATAGTGTTATTAGAGACAAAAGAGATAATATATATGAAAGCTATTCAAAACGGTGTTACATAAATGTTTACTATGTATTATTATGGGGTATTTTTCCCTCTAGCATTTTGAATGGACAAAGAAGTTGGAAAGAAGAAAAAAGGTAACTAGCTCATTATGGCAATTTTGCACTATTTTCAGCAGGCAGACTTCGAGGTGAGTTGCATATTCATTACTGGAATATTAGAAAAAGCCTTTCTACTTCCTTTTTTCCTTACCTATTTAAAATTCTGATTTGATTTTTTCAAACACAGCGGTCTGAAGAATATGAATCTTGAAGGGATGGGGAGAAGGAGAAGGATCAAAAGTCAGTGTGAGTTTGTTTTTCTCTCCCATGTTGCATTGACAACAAACTTCAAAGGAAAAATTAGTATAGATATTGTTTGTACTTAAAGATGGATGTTGACTTGATGAGAAAGATGGTAGCTAAGTCCTCCCTGTCATCATTATGCTGATCTTTTCTAGAAGAAGGAAGTTTTCCTTAAAGCTAAAAATACAGGGCAAAAGAGGTGGCACATTTATATCTTCTTGGTAATAATGAATTATTCTATTCAACTTTAAAAGTATATGATTGTATTTGTTCCATTCTGCAGAATGTTTCACTAAAGAATTAAACCAAATAAGTAAAAGAACATGCTTATAGTCTCTTTATTTTTCCAGGAAGTACCACTAAAAGAAATGTAGGCACTTTATCATTTCTTGGGGTATTATACAGCATAATGATTTTCTGTATTCTTTATACTAATGGGATAATTATTTTTATTACTCGTTGTGACAATGCAATATAAAATCATAATCACCATATTTTGGAGACTCTAAAATGTATTCAAACAAAAAAGAACAAAAATGAGAATTTCCCACACAGAATTAGATAAGCAGTTTTTAAAAAACAAGATTTTTTTTTCTGGTGGTAGAAAGCATTAAGAGCCAAACTTCTTTATCTAAAACTGACTACCGTGTTTTGCTTTGATAATTAAAGAGTGCTGAATTAAACAACAACAAATTGCCTGAAAATTTGAGTGAAACAATGACAAAACTCAAGTTATCTCATAATAACTTTTCTAAATTTATCAAGAGACCTGATTATTTTAACATAATCTTTGGTGCAAATTTTAAAGAGATTGATTTAACAGCCTATGATCTAAAGTCTACACAAATTCGAATTTGTCCTAGATGTATGAAACATCCTGGCTCATTCATTAGGCTTGTCTAATATTTAAAAGAAGTCTGTAACCATACAGTCTTCACAGATGCCATAATATTTACCCAATGCGTAGTATATATACTATCTCTGAGAGAGATCAATGCAGTAGAGACATCATGCTGTTTCTTCTTAACCTGTTTAGACAAGTGGAGGATCCCAGATGCGAGCTGCCCAAGGCAACTTATTAGTGAGCCTTCCAGTTGGTATGGTTTCAGCAGCATTTAACAGAATACAAACTCCATTGGCAACAGTAACATAAAAAGGCTGAGGTAGGGCGATTCCAGACTTGGTTAAGTAAGTGGCTTATTGCCATCGCTGAGGACACAGGCTCTCTTCATTCTGCTGCTGCTCTTTGCTCAGATGTTGGTTTTTTGACCTCAGGCTTGCAGGATGGCTATAACAGTTTCAAGTGAATGGCAACACTAAAGGCTCCCTCATCTCCTTTTTTAAGACTGAGAAAAACTCTTCCACACTACAGACATGCCCATTCCTTTACTGGCAAGGAAAGTGGAATTTCCATGATTAGGTTAGATTAATTAAGATTATCCTCCCTAGGGCTGGGGAAATCCAGCCTTTTCTAAAGTACACAGTCTCCAGGTGGCTGAACAAAATCAAGTTGTTGATCACAGAAAGATGAGTGGATGAAATAGCAGACACTGAATGGTCAGCAGTGTCTGCTGTGCTGAGTCAGAGGAAGAGCCTGAAAGGAATCAGCCCCCAAAGGTTGTGGTAGGGGAATAAATGTTACAGAACAACTGGGCAATACTATTCTTTTTTTCTCTGATTTGGTATGGCAGTCTCAACCCCTTTTCAGGGAAAGGTAAAACACGATGATTATGTCCCTTTATTAAAGAGACAAGAAATTTCCTACATGGAGGAGACAGTGGTTCAGTATTACATTTGTAAGTAAAAGAAATTTTGGGGGAAACATAATGGAATCCATTAGGATACTTTTAGCTCACTTTACAGAAGCCCTACCTGTAGCAGCTTCCACAACAGGAAAATTCCTCTTTCATCTCAGGAAGTCCAGAGGGAGGCAGGCACCAGCGTTGATGGATTTGGCTCTTTTCCATCCTTTGGACCTGCCTTTTCTATTGTTGGCCTCTCAGCATGTTTCCTCTCCTGTTTCTATGGCCAGAGCTCAGTTCGGTGTCTGTTCCCAAGTCCATCGCTGCCTGGAGGGTTGGCTTAATAAACATCCAGGGTGTGAGACCAAAACAAATCCCAAGTTTGCTTTCATTGTGCTTGGAATAATCACCATCCCCAACCTCTACAACTCTGCTTAATCTAGATCAGAGGTCAGCAAACTAATCTGGCCCACCACATGTTTTTGTAAATAAAGTTTTATTGGAACATAGCCCCTTTCATTTCTTTATGCATTGTTAATGGCTGCTGGCATGTTACAATGGCAGATTTGAGTAGTTGTGACAGAGACCTTATGGTGTGCACAGCCTAAGATATTTTGTATTTGATTCTTTACAGAAAACATTTGTCCGCTCTGTTATGCAGGACTTTCTTTTATTTGCTTTAAACTACCTTCTGTAAATGGCAACTTTATTCTGGGAAGGAATGTGTGGTGGTTAATTTTATGTCTCAACCTGACTGGCCACAGAGTGTCCAGATTAAACACTATGTCCGTGTGTGTCTGTGTGGGTTTTCCAGATGGGATTAGCATTTGCATTGGTAGATTCAGTAAAGCAAATTGCCCTCCCCAGTGTGAGTGGCATCATCCAATCCATTCAGTGTCTGAATAGAACAAAAGGTAGAGGACAGAGTCCAGAGGTAGCAACTGGAACATCTCATCATCTTCTCCTTCCCACAGACCACAGTTTATCATTGGCTCCCCTGATTCTCGTGTGTGTGTGTGTGTGTGTGTGTGTGTGTGTGTGTGTGTATGTGTGTTCCTATTGGTTCTTTGGAGAACCTATTATAAAGTCAAAACTATGCACATCTTATCACTAGTTGTATGATTAGATATATTTTACCCATTTCCCTTGTGATTTTTCCAAATAGAAGAAGCCTAATTTATGTAAGATATCTACATAAAGTCAAATCTCTTACTTTCCCAGCAGATTTGAGCTGTTTATACAGTATTCCAGCCACTGCTGTGCTGCATTCAGTTTGAAGGGTTTGAAGCAGGGGAGTGTCATGTTAGATTTGCATTTTCCAAAGATAACTGGCTACAGACTACACGTGGATTGTGGAATGGGAAGAATAGACAACAGAAGACCAGTCCTTTGACTATTGCAGAAGTTCTGGTGGGGGATTATGGGAGCTTGAACCAAGGCATTAGCAGAAGAAATGATAAGGACTGGCTAGAACCACATCTGAACTGACTGGTTTCCCATGAAACACACTTCCTTTAAGGAGCTTATAATGTAATTGAAGAGGCAACTCATATGTATAAAATCACAGAAACAGTGTATAATTAGGAAGTAAAATGAATAGTTCAAACTCTGAGGGACACAGCACTTGAGAGCAAGACATGGGTCAGAACTCTAATGGTTGGGATTTGGAGAGAGAGGCAAGAGAGGTAGCAAAAGGCGGACAATAAAAGAGAGGCCCTATACAGCAGAAATGGCACATTGCGGGGGAGGGGGAAGAACAAATCTCATTAGATATGCAAGATAAGGTCAAATTATGAGAATTTAACAAGACAGAGTTTGATGTGAGAATAAAGAATGACACATTAAAAATGTTTTACATCAGAAGGTTACAAGATGAAAGCAAGGTTTAACAAAGTTTAGTTTTAACAAACTCTTGTGGTTAATTAGACCAAGGAGCTCGCTGCCTGTGGGGTTGTTGAGTGGGGACAGGACTTGGTGGCAATTAGTAATGAGGACAAGGAATTAGTATTAGGAACATCCAACAGGTTGGAGATGACGCATTTTCTTTAGACAGACAATGAGCTTGAAATGATGATAAGTTTTCTAATAATAAATGTTTAAAGGCAATATAGACTGGGTGGTTTTATTCATAGACTGGATGGTTTTATTAGTTGTGTTCCTCTGCATTGCTTACAATCCCATCTTGTCTTTCTTCATTAGTGTCCCCAAAGGCATGTTTATGATTTGTGCAAAGGAAAATTCTGCTTTCTGAAGCAGAACGATATACTCTGATACATTATTTTAACTTCATGTTAAGTAATATTTTGACATAATAAAATTGAATTGCCCAGTCAAATTTGTTTGTATTCTTTACCAGTTTTAATTCATAATGACCGATTTTTAAGAAATTTGAATTATAAATAGAATTATATTTTAGTGAGCTTGGTAAAATAAAAATAAATAATTTATAGTATTTAGCTTCAATTAAAATTCATATATATTGCATGCTACATCAAAATAGCATCAGGATATATTGTTCATTTTGATAGAGAAATTCATACACTCACATCTCATTTACAGATCTTCTCTAGTTTATTAATGACCTACCCCCCACTGTGCTTTTTTAGAAACATCGATGAGATAAAAGTACTCTTGGTTCCTCCATCATCCTACCCATCAACTCTCCTGCAATAAACTAACACTAAAACATCAATATAACATCTTGTAGAAAATTTCAAATTTCAATGATCCAAACACACTACAAGTGACATACACAGAAAAACAAAACAAAGCATAAAAACGATGTCTTTGTTACAGAGACTAGCTTCAGAGAAGAAGGAAGACATCTGCAAGTGAGGATTTTAAGTTAATGGAATTTGTTGTAACTCAGGAAAGTACAATTTCTGTACACCACCTGTTGAAGCTTTGACACTGTCTTGCTTATGGAGAATGGGATGCAATGATCATATCCATTAAAACGGAGAAGCTTTCTTTTTCCCATTTATTGTCCGATGCTTTCAGAATCATTAAAAGATGAATTGGCAAGAAAAAAAGACAATCTTAGAAGTTGAAGGGATAACAAAAACAACAACAAACACAACCTGATTAAAAAATGGGAAAAACACTTGAATAGACATTCATCCAAAGAAGATATACAAATAACCAATAAGCACATGAAAAGATGTTCAGCACATTAATTTTTAGGGAAGTGCAATCAAAACCAAAGTGATATTCTACTTCACACCAATTAGGATGGCTATTACAAAACAGAAAAACAAGTAGAGAGAGAGAGAGAGAGAGAGAGAGAGAGTGTTGGCAAGGATGTAGAGAAATTGGAAACCTGTGCACTACTGGTGGGAATGTAAAATAGTGCAGCTGCTATGGAAAACCATATGGCAATTCCTCAACAAATTAAAAATGGAATTATGATATGATCCAGCAATTCCACTTCTGGGTATATACCTAAAAGAATTGAAAGAAGGGACACCAACAGATATTTATATGCTGCTGTTCATGGCAGCATTATTCACAATAGTCAAAAAGGTGGAAGTAATTCAAATGTCCATTGATAGATGAACAAATAAGCAAAATGCAGTATATACATACAATGGAATGTTGTTCAGCCTTAAAAAGGAAAGGAATTCTGGTACATGCTTAAACACAGATGAACCTTGAGGTTATTATGCTAAATGAAGTAACCTAGCAATAAAAGAACAAATCTGCATGTATTATTACACTGATATGCGTTACCTGGAGTAGTCAGATTCATAAGACAGAAAATAGATAGTGGTTGCCAGGAGCTGGAGAGGCGGGAATGGGTGTTATTATGTAATGGGTATAGAGTTTTAGTTTAGGAAGATGAAAAAAAAGTTCTGGAAATGGATGGTTGTGATGCTTGCACAGCAGTCAGAATGTACTTACTGCCATTGCACTGGACACTCAAAAATGGTTCTATTTTACCACAATAAAAAAAGATTCAAAGGGACCCAGAGAAGTCAGATAACTGGAAGAACTAATTAATGGCCTAAACTTGATCCAAATTAGTTGAAATATGCATTGCTCTGCACATCCACCTCATCAGAGCTTTCCTTCCAATCAAGATTATTATAGGGTGGAACTTCCCAAATATGGAAGGCAGATCAGATAGTATATAAACAAACAAAAAATTAAATAACAATAGGGGAAATAATAAATAAATTATGTTTGAACTTACAAAAAATTATTAAGCGACCAGTAAAATGCTTTTGTTTAGTGCTTAATAACATAGACTGTAACACTTGATTTAAAATGATATTGAAATCTATAATAATAAAGGCATAACATGCTAATTAGACTGGACTTCCTTCCAGAAATCCTTCCAGACAAAGCAGTGGGGGAGCTGCCCCCTGGTGGTCAGTGCACTACCACAGTGGGAGTGTCCCTTGGCTGACCTGGATGAGCATTTGCTCTCGCTGCAAACACTGCGAACCCTGGGCAGATGGGCAGGAACCTGGGCTGCGATCTTCGATCATCACCTCCTCGCCCCAGGCTCTTCCTTTTCACTCTCTGCAGCCTCCTCCAGACGCCTGTGCAGCTGACCCCAGAGGCTGGGAGGCCAGTTCCTGGCCGCAGGACTGAAGCCTATTCCGCAGCCTCTCAGTGCTATTGTCCCTGGGCCCGTGAGTGCTCCGGCTCCATGGAAGATGCCGGACCAGTGAGCAGCCACTCAGAGGGCGGGTCCACAGCCATTGGCTGATAGGGATGAGCAGTGCTCTCACAGCAGGCATCCCTCTGGCCACACCCCCACCAGTGTATGAATCCCCTGCACTGGGCCTCTAGTATATACAGATGTATGGAAAACAAAACATATATATGTGTGGCTGGACACGGACTCTTGAGTTCCTCTTCAGCCCTTTGTTCTTTCCTATCTCTAAACCAGGTCAGAAGGGTAACTGAAATCACATTATGAGAGTGATTAAATATTAGAGACAGAAATATAAATAATTTCTACTAGATATCCACACCAGCGGATTAGAAAGACCCATGGCCAAGATCCCTGATCACCTTTCTAGAGTGGAACAAGAGAAACAACGTTTCCCTGTTTTAAATACAAAAAGGTTGCATGGAAAATCCATACTTGGGGCAATTCACTCAAATAATCAGAGAAGACTTCCTTGAGGAAGTGGCGACTAAGGTTAAGATCTGAGTGATACCGAGGAGTTTGCATGGCAGAAAAATGGGGGGATAGTAGGTGTTTCCAGAGAGAGGAAACACCTTGGACCCAGTGCAAGAAACGAGAGCAAACAGGGTACTTTCAAGGAACTAAATGGAGAGCATGCAGTGTGATGAAGCCAGAACTATAAGTAGGGCCAAGCCAGTGGCCTTTTAGGTTATCTTTTATAGGGCATCTTAAGATTTTGGAGTTGTTTTTTCCCCCCTCTCTAAAAACAGGGAGAACCACTAAATGGTTTTAGTGTGCTTGGGTGGGGGCACTGGGAGTGGCATGATGAAATTTGATTGATGCAGGAACCACTCTGCCTGTAATATGGAGAATAGATTTTGGGGGTTCAGAGTGGAAAGGGTACCAGTTAGAAGACACAGGTGATACACTTGATATGGGTAGTAGAAAAGGAGAGGAAGGTAGAAAAGATAACACCTTGGTTTTTAGCTTGCACAGCATAGTGAATGTTGGGCTCATTACCGACATAGGGAACACATCATAAGATAGTTCAGAATTTGATGATTTTATGATTCACAAACTCAGTTTGAGATAAGTTCATTTTTAGGGGCCTTTAGATGGTACATAGTTTTATTTCATTTTAGAGCTCAGAGGAGATAACATGTCTAGGCTTATCTGGGGAGGGGTAGTAAAAGAACTGGGATATTATGCTAAGCAAAACAAGTCAGTCAAAAAAAGCTAAGAACCATATGATTTCACTCATATGTGGGATATAAAACTGAAACTAATAGATACCGACAATAGTATGGAAGTTACTAGAAGGAAGGGGAGTGAGGGTACTAAAGGGTAAAGGAGGCCAAATATATGACGACGGAAGAGGATTTGACTTTGGGTAACAAGCATACAATGCAATATACAGATCATGTATCATAGAAATGTACACTTGAAACCAATGTGATCTCATTAACCAATGTCACCTCAATAAATGTACTTAAAATAATAAAAAGAAATTTTAAAAACATTCAAGGACATAAATGAAATCCCCTAATGAGAGGTTATAGGGTGAAGAAAAGAGAACTTGGCACTGGGTTTTAAGGAACTCTAACAACCTATAGGCTGATAGAGAAAAAAAGAAGAGCCTTTAAAAGAGAAGGATTAATCAGAGAAGCAGGAAGTTAAAAAACAGAACAATGCTGTGTCACAAAAGTCAAGAGAAGAAAGAGCATTTCAGAAAGGTAGTCAGAGACCACAGTGTTCAATATTGATGAGAAGTGAAGTGAGATGAACTCTGAAAAGAATTTAGCAACATGAGAGTCATGGGTGACTTGAACAAGAGTTGTGTGGGTCAAGGGTTGGAGATGTGAGATTAGAATGGGCTGAAATTTCAGTAGGTTTGCAATAAGAGGAAAGAGACAAAGAGAGGGAATGGGTGTAGATTTAACAAGGGAACACAATTTTTTGCTTATTTTCTAATTGGAGAGGCTTGAGTATACTTAAAAGCAGATGGGAAGGATCCAGTTGAGAGACTTTAGGTGTGAAAGAGCAGGCATATTAGATAATGTGAGTGTTCTGAAAAGTAAGAGAGAATGGGTTGGTTCTAAGCAAAGGGAAAGGACTTCGTCTCAGAAAGGGAACAGGACACCTCTAGTGTAGTGAAAGGGAGAGAGGACAGCATAGGAGGCCACAGAGGGTAACAAGTTTGAGTTTGGGAAGCTGAGAGAATTTGTGTTTTGTGGCTTCTATTTTCAAAGAGTAACAGGCTAAGTTTTGTGTTGATTATGAAGAGGAAGATAGTAATTATGGTTAGAAGTTTCAAAAATGAGGAATTCATTTAAAGTGGTGGCTGAGAATGACAGAGAGGACATTTACCAGGGAAATGTAATAAAATTTTTAATCATTTTTTAAATATATTTGTATTTATTACAGAGAGGGAGAGATAGAAACATCAATGATGATAGAGAATCATTGATCAGCTGCCTCCTGCAAGCCCCACATTGGGGATTGAGCTGGCATCTCAGGCATGTGCCCTGACTAGGAATTGAACCGTGAATTCCTGGTTCATAGGCTGATGCTCTGAGCCACACCAGCTGGCTATAGTACTAATAAGGTTTTAAACAATGTTGAAGGCTCACTTGAAATCAGTGATTATAAATTTAGGGAGGAACCAATCTTTTCTCAACTGGGGTTCTCCAACAACTCTAGGCTGCTTGTATGTAAGCAAAGGAGAGGGGATTTCTGAGTTCATTCAGGGCTGGCATTTGGATGAGAAGGAAAGATAAAGGACCAGGGAGTTGAAGATATTGATGTGAATGTTATTAAAATAGTAAAGTGTAGCCAACACCAGCATGTTAGGCCAGACAACACTGAAGGTGCCTGATTTCCAATGCCAAAATAATAAAGCATAAAATTTAAGCTGCAAAAGCAGAAAAATAAAAAAGCATGGTGGATTAGGAGAAAGAGGTCAATGGAGGAGAAATACCAAATTAACCCTCAAAAGTAAGAGAACAAGTATGTCAAAATTTAATAAGGAAATTGAAATTGAAATCTAAAATGATGTATTAAAAGATACATATGTAAAAGTTGATGGGATAGGTGAAACAAAATTGGCAAAATATTGATAACAGTTGAAGCTGGAGGATGGGTGCATAGGATTTCATTATATTGAATAAGAACTTAGAAAAAACAGAGACAGTAGAAGGAGCAAAAAAAATTTCCAAAGAAATTATAGTTAACTAGAGGCACAGACTTAGTGGCTTAGGCCTGGCAGGCGATCAGGGCCAATCTGTGTGGCAACCAGTGGGGTGATTGGGGGGGCCCCCCCGCTGGCATCTGCCTTGGCTGGCCTGAGGCCTGCGGGCTGGGGGCAGCTCCTGCATTGAGAGTCTGCCCCCTGGTGGCCAGTGTGCATCAGAGCAACCAGTCATTCCACTGGTCATTCTGCTGCTTGGTCAATTTGTGTATTAAGCTTTTATTCTATATGATATTTCCAGATCTCTACGAGATGATATTCCATTCATGAAATAAGAATGGGAACCAGAAAGAAAAAAAGACAAAGGCTCTGTTTAGGAGTCCAATATATGAACTACAGGAGTTTCAAAGAGAAGAATAGAGAAAGTGAAGGAGGTAAACAAAAAAGAAGTAATTCAATGAAATTTTCTGCATATTAGTTAAAAAGCCAAAAAAGATCATGAAGTGCAGGAATTAAGATCCCCATCAATGTACATCTTGGGAAATTTTGATATACTGGAAACAAGGAGAGATCCATTGGTCTAACCATCTTTTTCTCAATCCCTTACCTTCATTGTGTTCTCTCTCCTCTCAGCTTAAACTCATGGGTCAATAATTCTAATTAATTCCTTGGATAGAAACTCCACACCTTTTTCCCTCTTATGCATTCTCATCTGTTCTGAGCAAAATAATAACCTTGGTTAAATTAAATTTTCCTTCCACTCCATTTCTGCAGCAGTGCAGCTGAAAATAAAAATGGGAAAACAAACAGTCATGCTCACTGGTGTCATTTTATATTCATGATCATTAACCTCAAGTGGGTTCTTACTGCTGCCGAGCAATCAGATGATATTACCTTCATGCATTCACCTTCCCGCTTTCCTAGACAACTATTTCATTCTTGCATCTCTCTCATCCATCCTCCAACACCTCCTCCCCGACCCATTCTCAGCTGTTGCCCTTGCTTCCTATATGGCTGAGTAAAGTGAAAGAATTTCCCCAAGCCTGACCCTCTACACCCACCCACCTTCCTGCATCTATGCCCACATGTTCTGCATTGTCTCCTGTACCTGGGGATGAACTAGCCAAGCTCCCCCTGAGACCATGCCTTTTGCTTGAGCACTAGATCCAACCCCTCTCAGAATGTTCCAGCCATTCTCCATTCCCTACCACACTTTCAAGTTCCCCCATTAGGCTGTAATATTCCCAACAGCACACAACCTGCTGTTATTTCTCACACATTTAAAAAGAAACTCTTTGGACCCCACACCCTCTTCTAGCTACCACCACAGTGGTCTCCTTTTTGTTATAATAAAACTATTTGAAAAATTTTTCTGTACCCACTGTCTCCAAATTATGTTCTCCCATGCTCACTTGAACCAAATAGATTCACCCTCAACATGCCACCAGAATCATTAAATTTACAATTGACTCCCTGTTGCTAAAGACAATGGTCAAATCTCATCTTACATGTTCCATGAAAATACCTAATACAACTGCTCATTCTTCTTTGGTATATATTTTTATTACTTGTCTTTTAGAATGTAACTCTCTTCTGGTGTAATTCTACTTACTGTCCACTTATATGAGTATCTTTTTTCTCATGACTCTGATCTCAAATTGTTGGAGGACTTCAAATCTTAAGGAGCTTGGATCTCTTTTCTTTTTAGGTATACTTATCTCCTTGGTTATTTCAACTGGCATCCTGACTATTGCTTACCACTCCCAAATATGTATCTCCACCCCCAAATTCCATATCAGTCTATCCAAGTCCTTTCTTAAGTTATCTGCCTAAATTTCTAATTAGTTTCTCTAATTTAACACATCTAAAATTACGCTCTTAATCAAAAGTGTTCTGCTTCTGATATTTCCTATATCTGTTAATGGCAAATCCATACTTTTCAGTTGCACAGGACAAAAGACACGTACACCTGGTACATAAACATAGTCTAGAGGCTATATCTCCCAGAGATCCAGATTCAGTTATAGCTTACCACTTCCATGCCACCACTCTGGTCGGTCCAAGTCACCAATATCTCTTGTTATCATAATCTCTTGCCTACATTATTAAAATAGCTTTCTAAATAGCCTCCTGCCTCTGCCCTTGCCTCCCTTCAGTCCATCTCTAAATAGCAGTCAAAATGATAATATTACAATAAAAATCAGATCATGTCACTCTTCTTCCCCAAATCCTCCAGTGACTTTCCATCTCATTCAGAGCAAAAGCAAAATCATAACTGTGACCTTTAAGACCCTTCACAATTGAGTCTCTTTCTCTCTTAACTCACCTCCTACTTTCTCCCACTCAATCACTCCGCTCCAGCCACACTGGCCTCCTTGGTGTCCTTCCAACAAACCAGGCATTATTCTGCTGCACGAGTAAGGGTTTAATCAAAGATACAGACTCACTAGGATAGAGAATTTGTTTTAGGAATTCAACCTTATGCAGTTGAGGTCCCTGGATAGAGTTTACAATTGTTTGTTGCTTCTGTTGCTAGTTCTGAAGTCAGCAAGGGCAGAAAGTTAGGAAGAAAAGAAAGACATAAAGTGAGGAAGACTAATTATAATATGGGACCCTTGAGGATGATCTAGAACTGATGATGAAGTGGAACCCCTCATCTCTCTTCAGAACTTGAGCTGTTTCCCACTACCTCCACACTCCAGCTTTAATAGTATAAGTGACCTGCTCAGAAGTTATGCTCTTTTTTTTTAAATGTATCTTTATCGATTTCAGAGAGGAATGGAAAGGGAGAGAGAGATAGAATCATCCATAGTGAGAGAGAATCATTGATTGGCTGCCTCCTGCACACCCCCTACTGGGGATCGAGTTTGCAACTCAGGCATGTGCCTTCCTGACCAGGAATGGAGCCATGACCTCCTGATTCATAGGTTGACACTCAATCACTGAGCCATGCCAGCCAGGCAGTGTTCTTTCTCCTAAAGCCAAACAGGCACCTGTCCCAGGAGTTGGAGAAATTGAAGGAGGACGTTCAGCAGGAGCTGGAAAAGCTGTGGCCCTGGTTGTTGCCCCATGTCAACAAAGTTGAGCCAACAACACTTGATCTTAGACCAACCTTCTCAGCATAAAACTAGCTGCTGCCTCATTTTCACCTTAGCAATCTTAGGCAATTTTCTCTTGTGGCCAACCCTAGCCAAGGAACACAATGGAAGATGTTTGAAATTAGCTTACCCATGCCTGATTTGCTACCATACTTACCTTTAAACTTTTGCAACTTGCTCTTTCCTCTGCCTGGAATGCCACCTAGCTCTCTCCACCCATTTGTTCTATTTATCTCCACACACAGAATAATTTTTTTTCAGAAAAATTATTTTCTGAAACAGGTGCATAAATCATGGTTGAGTCTGTATTTTTAAGAATAAGAATATTGTCTTTCACAGTTATCAACTTCAATAAACTTAACATTGATACAACACTACTATTTACTCTACCACCCATACTCTAAGTTTGTCAATTGACCCAATAGAAGTCCTTTATAGAATTTTTCCCCTCCAGGTTTAGATCTAGTCTAAGATCAAGAATTAAAGTTAGCTGTTATGTCTCTGTTCTCGTTTACTACTCTGGAACATGTTCTCAGGCTTTCTTTGTCTTATATAACATTGACATTTTTGGAAAATTTTTCAATTAGAATATTCCCTATTATGAGTTTGTCTGATATTTTCTTGTGATTACATTGAAGTTGTACATTACTAACTGGAATACCACACAAGTGACATTGTGTCCTTCCCAGAGGGTCACATTGGTGATGTTAATTTTGACTACACTAAAGGTGTTTTTGATTCATCTATTGTATCAACATCATCTCAAGATTTAAAATAGAAAATATATTCTAGCTTTGTCCACAGGATCTAGTCCATCATGCTCCAGGAACAATTAGCACCTCTATTGCCCAAATTTAGTTCTTTGAATGCCATTCTTCACTGCAAGATACTAAGGATTCTTGGAGAAATGATTGCTGTCTAGAGTAGAGAATTTACAAGGTGAGCTAGCGCCACCTTATTGTGACACAAAGCAAGTAAATTCTCAAAATCCAAGTGAGTCATGTCAAAAGCTTCTGGATCCAGCTAGAAGGAGATCCCAATGGCCAAAGATAAGACAAGTTGAGCATCAAAAAGGAAAAAAAAAAACCCATAATTCATTGCTATGCATGGACTATATTAAAAATCCATGAATCCATAATAACACTCCTTACACCATTCAAAGGACAGGACATGCTCGGCTCTTTTACTCCAATGTGCTTTTTTTGTGCACCTTGTCTGAACAGTTGCATGTTTGCTTCATCTCACAGAACTCAATGCTCAAATGACATTTCCTCTAAGAAGCCTTCCCTAAAACTTCTATGTAGTTCATTGTTTCTCCATATTTCAACTCATACTGTACTGGAATTGCTTGTTTAACTATATTTTCCCCTCTGGACTATAAGTTTATAAATATAGGACCTGTCTGGGTTTTATTTATTTTGTTATTCCAACTACATAGCACGCTCTTATAGACAGTTTTATATACTGTATACTATTGAGTGGTGAATGAATAAATTTTAGTAGTATCCCATTTCTTCTTCATCACACAATACAAATTTGTCTATATTTTATTTTATTTTTAAATATATTTTTATTGATTTCAGAGAGGAAGGGAGAGAGAGAAATAGAAAGATCAATGATGAGAATCATTGATTGGCTGCCTTCTGCACACCCCCACATTCAGGATTGAGCCCACAACCTAGGCATGTGCCCTGACTGTGACCTCCTGGCTCATAGGTCAACTACTAAGCCAGATGGCTGGGCCAGATTTGTCTATATTTTAGAAAATTATTGAATGCAGTTAAATAGCTGGCTATTTTAGACAACATCACATTTTTATCACAATATGTTTTTAAAATAGTTTTCCCTTATCTATCAGCAATTGTTTTGGCTGTAAGTAGACTACAAGTTTATCCCACCATATTTTTCATACTCATAAACAACAGCTTTTTGCAGTAATTTTCTTTACCTCAGTCCGTTTTCTCCCCCTACAGATCTGTCTGCACATATACATCTATTGCTAAAGTGGGGTGGGAAATGTTGAAATCAAAGTATTGATTTTTTAAACTTGTTAGTAACAGGTGGCTTGACTTAGTTGTAATCTTTTTTTTAAAATAGTAGTTTGAAATAAATTTTCCCTTAAAGTCAATTTGGTCCAGCATCTGTAATTCACCAGGGCTATGTATCATGTTCCCCAATAGGATGCTTGTATCAAACCTCTCTCCTGCAACCCAGCCATCCTGGCTCGGTGGTTGAGTGTCCATCTAAGAACCAGGAGGTCACAGTTAGATTCTGAGTGAATGCACATGCCCAGGTTGTGGGCTCAATCTCCAGTAGAGAAGTGCAGGAGGCAGCCGATTAATGATTCTCTCATCATTGATGTTTCTCTCTCTCCCTCCTTCCTCTCACAGAAATCAATAAACACACACACACACACACACACACACACACACACACACACACACCACGAAAACAAAAGCAAAAAACTCCCTCTTGCAGTGTCGCAGTAGGTGTGGAATCTTCCATGTACGTGTGCATACTTCCAGCCTTAGGACTTTGTGGATTTTTAAGCATTAACAATTTAGGTGGTAGAGATTATGGAAACCATCTGTCAAAGGCATGTGTAATGCCACCGTTTATACACAGTGAGTGGACTCCCATTAGGCGGGGACAGGTGACTGTGGATCAATGAAGTCAGCGAAGCCGCTTTACGCATGGGTCTGTGCTTGGGAGGAACCCAGGGGCTTCTTCCTAGAGCAGAACTCAGGGGCTGAAGCGCAAAAGAAAGAAGAGAACTGCGGAACCCGGCTCCCTAGAGCTGTGCCGGGCGGTAGTCGGTCGCTGGCCGCGGTGCTGAACAGTCTCCCGGGGTGCCCCCAGGTTGGCCGGCTGAAAGAGCCGCGGTGGGTTGGTGAGTTCGCCTGCAGCCTCCAGCCACAAGTCTTCAAAGGTTGACTCCTGGTTCTGGGCAGGGGACCACAGCCTGCATTCAGGGGAGTCACCTCGCGAGTGTAGGGGGGCCTCCAACCCATTCCCACAGGGCGCAGCTCCTGCCCCTCAACAGCAACCCTAATAACAGCAACTCAGCTTGTATTTATCCTCACAACATCCTAAAAACTTAAAAAGGCTGATAACTTTGCCCAGGTGAGCACAGCTACCCAATGACTGATCTCCCTCAATCATGCCTCAAAAAATGTTTACTGCTACCCTCGACGTGTCAGCGGTCCAGCCTCCGCTCCGCCCCATTCGCTGGCTTCACCTTCCTCCCACCGGCTCCTTTCCTTTTGCCCCTCCTCCTCTCCCGAGCTTTGCATCAGACGAAAGTAATCTACACAGCCTTTCCCCTCCCACCGCCGAGTTGGAGGACTGTACCACGGACTGGGATTCAGAACAGTTAGGCACACATCTTGCCCCTTCGCGCTCAACCCAAGTCTAGTCTCAGAGTGCCCAACTCGCTGTGCGACCTTGAACCAGTGGCCACGCGTCTCTGAGCCTGTTTCGCCTCTGGGACTACGTGATGCTCTTCCCAGGTGCGCACCGGTCCCCTCTCCGGTCGGAACACTACCACTAGGTCCCTCTTTTTTTACTCCCTACCCCCATCTTCCAAGTTCAGTTGGGCACGCTCGCTTCTCCCCACCGGGTCCAGAGCCAATTCCACCCCTTGACGACGGAGGACTCGGGTCTCGGCTACTGTAGGCACTGTCCCCGCCGCCCCCGCCGTCCCCGCCCCTACCCCGGTGTGACCAGCCCTCCGCGCCACGTTAGCCAGGCAGCGCCCAATGCTGGGGCGGTTGCCCCTCGTGCTCCCGTTTCGCAGCGCGGGGTCTCCGAAGTCCCCGCATCCGGACGCGTGGGGAAGTGCGAGATGCAGCTGGAGCGAGAAGGCGAAGGCCAGTCTGGGCTGACGGGGCTGCCCCGGTGACAGGTACGTGTGTGGAGGTCGGTCGGCCAGATGCTGGGCTGGGAGAGAGCCTGTGGGGCAGAGGATGGAGGAAAGGGGAGACTCCAGAAAGAGCGGTGGTCACTGTTCTCATCACGTGTGTGTGCGTGTGTGCGTGTGTGTGTGTGTTTGTGTGTGTGTGTGTCCCAGCCTCCCTTTCCCCACTCCTCCCCGCCCCAGCTCTCAATGTCACCTTCTCCCTGGGCTCCTGCTTCTCACTGTCCTCTCTGTCCTCCCCCAGCTGCCTCCCTGCGCGCCCGCTCCGCCCGCGCCCTCTCTCGCGCC
>NW_005355087.1:550950-618978 GCF_000412655.1 Myotis brandtii
CCACCTGCGTGGCGCTCTTCGTGGTGGGCATCGCGGGCAACCTGCTCACCATGCTGGTGGTGTCGCGCTTCCGCGAGCTGCGCACCACCACCAACCTCTACCTGTCCAGCATGGCCTTCTCCGACCTGCTCATCTTCCTCTGCATGCCCCTCGACCTCGTGCGCCTCTGGCAGTACCGGCCCTGGAACTTCGGCGACCTGCTCTGCAAACTCTTCCAGTTCGTCAGCGAGAGCTGCACCTACGCCACGGTGCTCACCATCACGGCGCTGAGCGTCGAGCGCTACTTCGCCATCTGCTTCCCGCTGCGGGCCAAGGTGGTGGTGACCAAGGGCCGCGTGAAGCTGGTCATCCTGGTCATCTGGGCCGTGGCCTTCTGCAGCGCCGGGCCCATCTTCGTGCTGGTGGGCGTGGAGCACGAGAACGGCACCGACCCGCGGGACACCAACGAGTGCCGCGCCACCGAGTTCGCCGTGAGCTCGGGGCTGCTCACCGTCATGGTGTGGGTGTCCAGCGTCTTCTTCTTCCTGCCCGTCTTCTGCCTCACCGTGCTCTACAGCCTTATCGGCAGGAAGCTGTGGCGCCGGCGGCGCGGCGAGGCCGTGGCCACCTCGCTCCGGGACCAGAACCACAAGCAAACAGTGAAGATGCTGGGTGGGTCTCAGCGCACCCTCCACTCTCTCCCGCCCCCTCCTCTCCCGAGCTTCCTCCCTTCTCCCCGAGTCTCTACCTCTCTCTCCTGTTCTCTCTCTACCTCTCTCTCCTGATTCTCTCGGTCTCTGTCTCCCTCTGAGTCTCTCGTTATTCTTTCTCTCCTGTTTCTGCTTTGAACTCTCTCTTTGGTCTCCTACATTTTCTGTCGTGTGTGCATGTCCCTGTCTCTCTCTAGGATTTTTAAAAAAACTTTTTACTCTTGTTTTTATATATCCGTTTCTCCATCTCTCTCTCTCTCTCTCTCTCTCTCTCTCTCTCTCTCTCCTCTTCCTTCCTCTCCCCCCCCCAACTTTGCCACAGTCTTGACTCTTTTTAGGTCTCTATCTCTTTGTGTCTCTTTCTTCCCCGCTTTCCTTTCTCTCTTTCATGGAAACATGCAGTGCCCATGTCTTTCCCTAAAATGAGTTTTATATCAATCCAGACACTTTGCTTCAAAACTGCGATGTTTTATAAAAATCTATTGTGGTCTGTGGCTGTTAAAGGTGAGGTTAAGCTTCCTGCCTCAAGAAGAATTTGTGGATATCTAAGTTACACTAAGGAAAGCAGGCAGTAAATCTAGGAAGTATTCAGTGGTAAATTTAACCAAAGATCTGGTCAATTCGGATGATTCTGTCAGAGATGATTCATTTTTCTTTCAATGTTGTGATTTGCTTTATGCCCAGCATTTTTTTCCGATCAAATAATCGAATCAGTTCTGTTTACCCTGCTGCTGTTTGTACAGCGTTGTGAGGAAGTCAGTGACAAATCAATGCTGGCGTCTCCATTTCTTTCCATGATTACCTATCTTTCCAGGTAGAAAAGCCTACCATAACCAAGGATAACCTAGGATGGGCCGGCTTCCAGGATGAGAAAGGGAGACTTTTTGGAAGACAACAGCTGCCTTCTGCAAATGGTCCCTAATTTTTAAGCCATTAACTATATAATTTTGTTTTTAATTTATTCACATCATTCCCCAAATGGTCCTTCAGGGAATGTTTGTAGTTAGTGTCCCAACTAGAGTCTGCCGAGTATGTACTGTATGCATTCAACTCTTTAAGTATATGTATTTGGTACAAGTGAAGTAATACAAAATGCCTTCACATCCAAGCAAAATATGCTTTTCTAGAACTAGAGTCTGCACCCTTTATGATTTGGACATTACAGTCAATATGGAGTTTACATTTGTGTGTATGCAAAAGAGAGTTTATTCTTGCATGGAAAAATAATACAAAAATTAGTAAATTACCATACAAGAATAAACTGTTTCACGTACTCACAACTGTAACCTAATTTTGCCCACTCCTGTATTTGCATATTTAATACACTCATAAGCCATTCCAAGATGATTTGTATTTGTAATTTTACAATTCTTGGAATCCTGTATATTAAAGTGATTGTTTATTCAAAAATGCCCCAAATTGTCATTGTCTAGACCAGTGATTCTCACAATATGACTAGTAGATTGTAAACCTACTAGTGCCCTCCAGGGGCCTCTCATATTCACGTGGCTACTGTGGCAAACAGTTGCTACTACACAACGTAGTTTTGAGAATAATTTTAATCATTTTCTCCAATTTTATTTTTAAGCCATTAATTATCCTCATAGTGAACCAACACCAATGTTAATTTTCTTTTGCCTTGACAATTTGAAGAGCATCACTAAAGTACTACAAGGGCTAAAATATCTTGTTAATTTTCCTCTGATTTCAGAATTTTAAAAACTTAATCTAGAAATGCAGAGGTCTTGAAAAAATGGGCAAAATGAAGACCTTGGTTGGCTAATAATTATTGTTAGTTGGTTTTATGGGCTTTTGTACCACACTTATGTCTATTGTAGGTGACAAAGAATCATCCATCTCAGTGGTTCTCAATCCGGACTGCATATTCTGTCTTCTGTGAAACTTTAAAAAGAACAGAAAAAAGCACAGGTGTCCTGGTCTCCTGACTAGAGAATTTAATTTAATGAGTCTATATCACATCAAAGAAATCCATTCCTCAGGGAACCCTGACAGACAGTTATTGTTGAGTTCAACACCTTTACTCACATGTGCTTAGTTGTGACAGACACATGTAAAATGGTGGATTACTGTGAATAAATGGTCTAGTCAATTGAGTCAATATATACATCCAATCACAAAATCGCTCAAAAAGTTGTTATGTAGAAAAGACTGGGAAGCTCAGTAAAAAGGGTTGAACTGTTGATCCAGACAGACTCAATCCTGGTGAAAATGTAGCAATGAGAAAGGGAAGAACATAATGGCTCTCTGAAGTCACTGGTCACACCACATATAATCAAAACAGAACTGTCTTCCAAGTGAAACGTGATGTGCTGTGACATTTCTGGAACTGATGCTCACTCTCCCATTGTTCTTTTAGCTGTCGTGGTGTTTGCTTTCATCCTCTGCTGGCTGCCCTTCCACGTAGGACGATACTTATTTTCCAAGTCTTTCGAGCCTGGCTCCCTGGAGATTGCTCAGATCAGCCAATACTGCAACCTTGTGTCCTTTGTCCTCTTCTACCTCAGCGCCGCCATCAATCCCATTCTGTACAACATCATGTCCAAGAAGTACCGGGTGGCAGTGTTCAAACTTTTGGGATTTGAACCTTTCTCCCAGAGGAAGCTCTCCACCCTGAAGGATGAAAGCTCTCGGGCCTGGACAGAATCTAGTATTCATACAAGACCAAACACATCGCTGAGCAGAGTCATCGCTTACTATTCTGCACTGGAAACCATAGCACAGCAGAACTTGGGAGGAAGTTGAAGGTTAACTTTGGAATTGGGGAGAGATAGGTCTGGAAACAGTTGGGAGGGAAGAAAAGATAGAGTTTGTAGTGTGTGAGAGGTTTAATTTGATTGCACGCTCATCCGTGCTCTCATACAGGATTTCTGCATATTCACTACCTGTGATTTTGCATTTTGCCGTTGGTGCTAGCAAGGGCTTTGCAATTTGGAGAAAGGAGAAAGTGCAGAGAGGGCAATTAGGGTAATTCTTGCTGGATAAATACTAAATCTGATTTACTTTTTCATAATGATAAAAATTTGATTAAAAGAATGAAATTAAAAATTTAAAACGTGAATTTTTAAAACTAGTAATTTTCATATCGCTCCAGATGAGTGCTGTCCAAGAGAAATATAATGCAAGATACTGAAGCAATCAATATAAAAGTTATTAAGAATAATTTTTTAATGCAAAGTCTTTGAAATCTGGTGTTTTACATTTACAGTGCACTTTAATTTGGACATTAAGTTTTTATCAGTAATACTTGCTATATTTAGATTTCATAAAATTTGCAGATGAGAAAATAGATTTATAAACCTAAGTTGTTCAAATACATGTAAAATTTTTCCAATAACTGAAACTATTACAAGTTTTAAAACTGAAAATGAATTGAAATAAAAAATTCAAGTATTCAGTGACAAATGTGGCTATTAGTTACTATATTGGCTAGTTCAGCTCTAGAGTATATGTAAAATTGTTGTTAACCTTACAAAATGTTAAACAATTAATACTCATTTCCTGAAATGTTTTTATTGCAAAATAAGCATTGCAGAGTTTTAGCATGATGAATCCCCTAATCACACCTGAATGTTCTATTCATGCTTGGAAGGAAATGGATATGAAATATAAGATGCAAAAAAAAGTAATATAATATGCACTTTAAAACTAGGTGAATTATATGTGATAATATTCAGGAAATGAAACTTTATAAAAATTATAGAAAATCACAAACTGCCTTATTTGGCTTAACAAAAATATTAAGTCAACCATAAGGCTTTGATTTGTGAATAAAGGAATAATTTATAACAGATTCTGGAAAGCTTACAGGAACCTAATGAACATAGAAAATTTTCAAATGGTGAAAAATTCAGAATCCCTTAAATGCTATTGCTTAGTGATATTCAGGTTAGTTATTCCATTCCTTAACCTTACAGCTATTCATTTCAAAATGCCTGTGCCACGTTCTGTCTTCAAATTAGTCTCGCTGTTTACATCCCACTGCTTATCGGATAGATGTGTTTACTTGGACTTCCAGTCTCCTTCTCAATCATAATGATGAATGATTGCATACCTTCAACTGAATATTGTACATTTTAGTTATAAATGTATAGTCAACTCTTTGAATATTAAATATATTATTCCAAAAATGATTTCTTCATAGTCCTGTGCAGTACTACGTCATATCAGCAATTCCTACATGAAATTATTGGTTCAACTATGAAACTGATTGAACCATTTAGGGAAATTACTGCCATGATTGATTCCCCCGCCCCCCCCAAAGTAAAGATTATTATGCTGAAGTAATTGATTGACTTTATTTTATTTATTTTTTAAAATATATTTTTTATTGATTTTAGAACGAGGGGAAGGGAGAGGGATTGAGAGACAGAAATATCTATCAGCTGCCTCCTGCACGCCCCCTACTGGAAATCGAGCCAGAAACCCGGGCATATGCCCTGACAGGGAATCAAACTGATGATCTCTTGGTTCATGGGTCGACACTCAACCACTGAGCCACCCTGGCCGGGCTAATTGATTGACTTTATTTTAGAACATGAAAACATAATCATAATTAGAATGACTTCTCTAGAGAAGTATTTCCAAAATCTATTCTGACACTAAAAATGCTCAATTTACTCTAAATGCAGAACTTTAGCAAATTAATTATTCAGTTTTTGGGAGTGCATCAATATTTTTTTAATATATTTTATTGATTTTTTTAAAGAGAGGAAAGGAGAGGGATAGAGAGTTAGAAACATTGATGAGAGAGAAAGATCGATCAGCTGCCTCCTGCACACCCCCTACTAGGTATGTGCCCGCAACCAAGGTACATGCCCTTGACCGGAATCAAACCTGGGACCCTTCAGTCTGCAGGCCGACGCTCTATCCACTGAGCCAAACTGGTTAGGGCTGCATCAATATTTTTTAAAAATACACTGTTTATTCAAATCCGTGGGACACTAATTAGGACATTCAGCATTATTCTCCTAAATAGGGCCCACTAAATCCCAAAGAGGTAAGTCAGCCTCCTGAAACCCTAAAGTTTTTGTCTACAAATACATTCTACTTGAGAGAAAATAAGCAAAAAAGGCTTGACTTCTATCACACAGTTGATTGCCTTGGAGAGAAAAAAAACACCTACATGTTAATTAGTTGCTTGCCTATTCAGTGGTCCCCCTTTTCTTGTGGGTTCACAGGGAATAGTTTACATAGTAAGGACCACTGTTGTCCTTCACTGATGCTCATCTGGGTCTCAGAGGATATGTTTAGGGAAAGGGATTTTTAATTTGTGCTTTCATATCATTGCATTTTTATTGTTTGTAATGTCTTTGTATCCTCATACTCCATAAATTGCTTAAGACTCAGGGAAAAGAGGAATTTACACTGAGGAAAATTGTTTCTGAAAGTCCATCATTTCACAGACATTTAGTATGTGCATGGTATGTTGTAAGCTCTGAGATTAAAACACCAAGGATTTTATCCTTAATGAGCTATGTGAGTTATGTTGCAGGAGATAACTGATAAATATATTGTTATCCTTAATGAGCTATCCACTTGTGAGTTATGTTGCAGGAGATAACTGATAAATATATTGGGTTTGGAAGTAAACATCTCCAGTTGACACTGAATCAAATTATTCTCCAGTATTTCAAGGGGTTGTTCCTATTCCTGGTTATTCCTATTCGGCTCAAAATAAATTTAAAATGGGCTCTTCCTACACAAACCAGTCAAATATATAGATGCAGCTAATGTGTCTGCTAGTGGTAATTACACTCACAGCATTCTTCATTAACGTATGGAAAGTCAAGGCCTGGTTTCATTTTTAATCTGTGTTTCCATTTTCTTGGTTACCACACCTTATACTGTGTCACAAAATCAAGGTTTGTATCGTTTATAGGAAGAGACTATTATATGAGTAAAAACTTTTTAGTAATTGCTTTAAGGAAGACATCCATTGCCATGAATTAGTTAAAACTGGCAGTTTTGTGGCATGGGATTTAGAACTGGAAACCATTTCTTTACAATCCTCTTTTTTATTGCAATAAAAGTTCTTGTGATGAGATTTGACTTGAAGTTCAAGCTTTTGTTAAGAACCGGAAATCATTACAAACAATTTAAAATTATTAGTTCAACATTGACAATTTCTTCATTTAATTTTTTTAATCCTCACCTGAGCATATTTTTTCCATTGATTTTTAGAGACAGTGGAAGGAAGGGAGAAAGAGAGAGAGAGAGAGAGAGAGAGAGAGAGAGAGAGAGAAACATCAATTAGTTGCCTCTGTACCTGCCCCATCAGGAAGGGATCAACCCAGGTACATGCCCTTGACCAGGAATCAAACCCCAGACCCTTCAGTGTGCAGGCCAACACTCTACCCACTGAGTAACACAGTCCAGGGCTAAACATTGACAATTTTAACTATATAATTTTGTTTTTAATTTATTCACATACTAAATTTAACATTACAAAAACACACCATTAGACTTTTTGTAATACTGGTGCCCTTTTACAAGACTAGTGAAAACACTTTCTCTCCTTTTAAAAAACAGCATGCACATCTTTGAATTGTGCCACACATATTTACATATATCAAAATTTCTTGTCACACTGTCTGTGTGAATAGTATAGAGCTTTCTTCCATTAAAAATACCATATCTAGTATAAGTAATGTCATTAAAAGCTAAAGATAATGTCATTCATGGTTTGTAGAGGGCCGCCTGGGAGGCACCTAGGCATTTTCTTATAATTATTGTCAGCTGAACTCAGAGCATAGGCAGAGCCACGCCCTGGGAACATGCTTCCCCAATAAGGCTGGACATGTTAATCAGGCAGGGGCGGAACTAGATATGTAAATCTAGGCCTTTAAAATAAACCTGCTGTGTGGCTCAGCCCGCTTTGCCACCTCTCCATCAGAGAGGATGGCGCCCACCTGGCCCCAGCTTAAAATCTATTTCTGCATCTTGGTCTTTCTTTAATTTCTTAATCCCCAGCTCCTCCACTGAGCAAATGTACTGTTTCCTTTTGCATGCGGGACAAGGAAAAGAGAGAAACAGCCCCCCACAATGGTTCATTGTCTAATGATCCTCCTATGATTTCTTTGCAATTAAAATTCTAATACTAGCCAGGATACATACAATTCTAACTTAGCCAGGTGAATAGTGATTGGTGTTAATTCAGTGAATTGATAACACATTTTTTTTAATCCAGAGAATGAACTGCAAGTCAAAATCAGCAGAAAGCAATGTGCTGGTGGCAAACATTAACTGCTTTAAGCACACGTTTCTTAATTATTCACATTACGTAAACTCAGTCATGTTAATTCTTGGCAATATTCTCAGTTTGAAGCAGGTGAAGGAGAGAGTTTGGATGAAGCTTGTTTTATGTTTTTCCTTTTGAACGCAAATTCTTGCATGGTGTTGGAGGCTAGCCATTTTTTTAAGTGTCATGCTGATGTCCCTCTCAATTGCCTGGATATCTGCTGGAATTCCAGTGAGCATTTTATGCTGTGACACAATGTATCCTTTGCTCAAGGGACTGTCAACTACTCTCAAAACTAGCAAACCATTAAAGACCTCAAAAAGCATGCCTCATGTCAATTCTCCAAAATGTTTACAAATGTCAATTCCAGAAGAACTCCTCTTCCCTGCTCCCATCCAGTCCCAGAGAAAGTATTGGGAAGAATAGTTTGCAAGATTTTTTTTTGTCATTTTAACACATCAGATCCAAACATTTCTCTAGCTCAAACAACAAAACCATTTATATTTTCCACTTTTAGCACTATAGGTTTAGTGTACTAGAGAGCATTTGCTCATATAAATATATTCAAACCTCGTAGTCTCCTTTTTCACTGATACCCCTGTATTCTATGTCTGTAGATCATGTACTGCTTGGTCAATTTGTGCTGTTCAATGTGTCATAAATGTCACTAATGATATTTTGACTTGTGATTCTTTTTTAAGGTCTTGATGAATATTAAAGAGTTTACTATAACTCACGTACCTGTCTTATGAAATCAGGCATCAGTTTTCTTTCCTATGTGTGTCCTTAACCAAACAGTTGCTTAATAAGTGTCTGTTTAAAGTTTATATCTACTTTCTTCCATATGCAGTTATAAATCTTGGTATCTGGGATATTTTACTTCTACTGCTGTTTCATATATATTTCAGAGAGGAAGGAAGAGGGAGAGAGGGATAGAAACATCAGTGATAAGAGATAATCATTGATTGGCTGCCTCCTGCACGCCTCCCTTGGGGATTGAGCCCACAATCTGGGCATGTGTCCTGACCAGGAATTGAACCATTACCTCCTGGTTCATAGGTCGACGCTCAACCACTCAGCCCCTCCGGCTGGTCTACTGCTGTTTTACACTCAGTTCTATTTTGCTTTTTTACTTTCTGACATACGTATTTTGAACAATGGGATGTTTGTTGTAGTGAATTTTATTTCCCCATGGGCTCAGACATTTAAGGATGAGTTAGGCCATTTCTGTAAGCACCAAGAAGAGCCAGCGACCCTGTGGTGGACTGTGATCCCCATGCTCCCTCCACTTCTCCGTCTCTTACTGCTCCATTACCCTCCGAGTCGATGGTGTTGCAGCCTCCATGGTGTTACACTAACGTGGGATCCAAAGACCACAAGCTCTCTGAGTCAAAGGAAGGGTTCCTTTCACCTTGCCCTTTGCAGCCACTCACTGCATGTCGTTGGGACAAAAGAAAGTTTAAAAACTGGATTATGTGTCACCTGGGCATTAGCTTCCAGACATGTGGACTCCAGGGCCAATCAAATTAAAGCTAAAATTGGAGGCTCACCAAAGGTGGCCAACTTTTATTAGCCAATTAAGGGACTTCAAAATACCCTACCAACCATGTCAACTTAAAAAAAATACATTAAACTTAAAAAAAAAAAGTAGAAAAGACATAATCTCAGAATAAAGGATCCTCACAGTGTGAAAATTCAACATAGTCTACATACCATGAAATCATAGATACATGCTGGTAATGTGAGTTATTACCATTGTGAACTTGGTAATAATTAGTAACACCCTAAGTTGATCCAAAGAAGCACGTCGTGAGATTCGCTTTTATTGATCTGCTGAGGCCCTTTCCAATGTCTTCTGACCCCTTCCGTCCACCTTCCCTTCAATCCAGTGCCCATCACATTCTTTCAGGCCCATCCCTGTGGCGGACCCTGGGTCAAAAGAGGAGAGGCCAGCAGGTCTGCCTGGGACTTGGTGGGTCTCCCATTCTGAGGTCAGTGTGAAAATGCTTGTTGCTCTTTGCTTCCTGTCTCATAACTTAACATTGGTTCCTCATTTTAGTTCTAAGTATTTTCACCTTGAGCATCTTTTAAAAAAATAAAAATTAAAAAAAATATATAGTTGACTTCAGAGAGGAAGGAAGTGGGAGAGAGAGATACAAACATTAATGATGAAAGAAAATAATTGATTGACTGCCTCCTGCACACCCCACACCAGGGATCGAGCCCCAAACCAGGGCATGTGACTCAACCGGGAATCGCACCGTGACCTTATGGTTCAACCACTGAGCCACGCCGGCAGGGCCATATTAAGCATCTTTTCATAAACATCTTTGCTGTAAGCATTCTCACGGCAAACATTCCCATCACACTACTAATTGCCCCTAAGGCAACTCACCATAAAAGACAAAATAACTGGTTGACAGTTTGGTTTACACTGGCAGACTTAATGGTTGAAACTAGGTGTCGGTTTGGGTTTGTTCTTGCACTGACGAGGTTCTTAGGCTTGCATTCCAGTTCTGCAGCTGGAACTGTGTGTCTTTGGGAAAATTTCTTTCTCCAATTTTGACACTGGTTTTACCCTGATCTAAGTTAATGAGGTTTTTAGTGACTTGCCTTTATTGAGTCTTTCCAGAGAATTCACTGTAGTTTTCTAAGAAATAGTGATTCTCTAATTGCAATCACATTTCATCAATTTATGCAATTTTTAAGTAGTTACAGCAACAAGTGCAATTTGGCAGAGACAGATTTGGGAGCATATGACTCAGTTGGTGGAGCAGAAGCACAGGGAGTGCCAGGCATGGCCTCCTCACACGCGGCATAGGATCTGTGACTGACAGGGCATGGAGAGCATTGAGCCCCCACAATCTAATTAGAAACACTTCCGGCGCTGGCTGGTGGCTCAATTGGTTGGGGCATCATCCCATACAACAAAGGGTTTCAGGTTTGGTTCCAGGTCAGGGCACATACCGAGGTTTTGGGTTTGATCCTCAGCATGTATAAGAAACAACCAATCAATGTTTTGTGCTCTCTCTCTCTCTCTCTCTTTCTCTCTCTCTCTCCCAATGTTTTGTGCTCTCTCTCTCTCTCTCTCTGTTCCCTATCCTCTCTGTCTAAAATCAATAAACATATTCTCAGGTGAGAATAAAAAAAAAAGAAGACTTCTAATCCTGATGTAAAAGCACTGAGAATATAGAGACTTGTTGGTTCCTGTGAACAGAATAGAACCAAGGAGATGACACTCAGAGACAGTCTGTCCCAGGAAGCCAGAGAGTTTCATCCTGTGGGTCAACTCCCATCGTGTGGCACCGGCTCCCAGTAAGATTGGGCTGAGAGAAGTCATTGGGGTGACAACGTGTCCCCTTTGCCTGCCACAGCACTGGTTACTTCTGCTGCTTTTGCACTTGTCCTGGATATTTTATCTTGTAGGGATGTGACATTTAACGGTTGTGTTAAAGGAAACTGAGGTGGAGCTGTCAGACCTGCACATGGCACTTACAGCTTCTGCCAGGGTCTTGTCTAGTAACATGTGAGATGCATGTTCAGCGAGCAGAGTTCTCTCCTTAACACGTGGCAAAACTGAAAGATGACCAGCTAGAACCCGTCTCTGTTCCCAATAAAGCATGCAAAGCACTTGCTGGGAGAAAAACATACACAACAAAAAATGTGGGCTCTGACACGTGTTGTTAGGGAAAGCCAGCTCCTTCCCGTCTCAGGTGGGAAAAATATTTGGTGGGAAAAATAATGAAGTGTTTTTCCCCCCAGTTGTGCCATGGCTCTCACCATAGACTTCAAGATGCATGAAGCTGCCAGGCTGCCAGGCTGCCAGGAGCAAGTTGTGGGAAATGGGGAAGATGATCGATTAGGAACACTTGCAATAAGTGCAGGAAAGAGAGGCCGAGCTTCCCTCCCGTAGAGCACAATGTGAACCCCTGGTACAATGGCCAGAAGCTTTTAATTCTGCTCTAAGTCTACTCAGGCTAGTAATTATTTTAAGAAGACTGTGCCCATGCTGACAACACATAAGTTGCGGTTACATTTTAGCTTGTGAAGCACAGTTTTCCATTAAATAATTGTTCTCCTAAGTTCATCTTATTCATTTTGGATTCTGTGGTTTCTTGCACATGCACAAGAAGTTCATGAAAGCCATTTCTGTGTCGGCTTCACTGTCAGAAGGAAATCTTGGCATACAGAAGAATGAGGCCAATTTTATATCAGTGCTATCAGATACTTTTAAGAAATGTTCGGTTAAGCTCACTAATGGGCTCACGTGTTTTCATTCAATGGATGTAATTGAAATAAAGCTTTTAGAAGTCATTTTGCTGAAGTGAAACATCTCACATTATTGAGAATGAGTAATTGTACTTTTGGTTAAAATGTTCCCCATTAAGTTAAAGGTATGCATTTTGGGGTGATAATACAAGGATAATTTTGGTGAAGCAAAGTGTCATGATAAAAACAATGTTTTTGCTAAATTATGAATCCTATGGAATAGATAGCAGAACTGGATTTTCATATACATTGATTTTGGACAATTCATCCAAAGAAGTTGTGATAGTCTGCAATTAAAGTAGAAGATATATTACTAAATTTTACATTACACACACACACACACACACACACACACACACACACACACACACTGAATAACTGAGACATAAATAAAATGTCTCAAAATGGTAATATTCATTTTCTCTCTTTGCTGCCCATCATCAACTAGATTTCAGAAATGCTTGTGCTTTTGAAGAATTACTTTGGAAATCACTCTAGTGTTCTAAAATGTCAAATGGGATTATAAACAAGCCACCCGTATTTGATTGCCTTTTGCTTAAAATCAGTTGACATCTTTAATCAGGATAGTCAGCCAATGGAATATCAAAGCCCCGAAAAACCAAACAGCTTTTGAAGTGCTGTGCAAACCCCTGAAAACAAAGCTTGTGACAGGAAAGTAAAACATATCCCTACAAAAACAGAGGGAGAAACTGAACACATTACATAAGGAGAGCTAAAAAAGGTGTAGATTTAATTTAGAAGTTCTATAATTTATCTTTAGGATATCTCAAAGTTTGGGTTGAATCTTTTGATGGAATAAAATTGAGAAGGTCTACTATTTTCGAAGATCTGGATAAGGCAAAGCATTCAAATGAATCAGAGGGTCAACTTATTTGACAATTTTTGTCATAAGAATGTTTGTCAAAGAATAGGAACAAAGCAACAGAATCTGTAAAAATATTTGGGCTGGAGTTAAACATTTCAATAAGAAAAAAAGTAACAGAAAAAAAATCCTCCTTTTTCTCAAAATTTGCTCTGACTTCACTAGAAGGAGCAATAAAAAACATTGTCTAAAATTGAAAATTTATCGACCACAAATGCAACACATGAGGAGATTGTGAGTAATTTTATTTAAAATTAGAGGCCCGGTGCACAAAAATTTTTGCACTTGGGGGGGGTCCCTCAGCCCGGCCAATGCCCTCTTGCAGTCTGGGACCCCTCAGAGGATGTCCACCTGCTGGCTTAGGCCCGCTCCCTGGGGGATCGGGCCCAAGCTGGCAGTCAGACATCCCTCTGGCAGCCCGGCAGCCCTTGGGGGATGTCCACTTACCAGCAGGGAGCAGACCTAAGCTGCAGTCGGACATCCTTAGTGCTGCTGAGGAGGCGAGAAAAGCTCCCGCCACCACCGCTATGCTGGCAGCCATAAGCTTGACTTGTGGCTGAGCAGAACTCCCCCTGTGGGAGCATACTGACCACCAGGGGACAGCTCCTACATTGAGCATCTGCCCCCTGGTGGACAGTGTGTGTCATAGTGACCAGTCATTCCCAGTGGTTCTGCTGTTAGGGTCAATTTGCATATTGCCCTTTTATTATATGGAACAGAGGCCTGGTGCATGGGTGGGGGCCCGCTGGTTTGCCCTGAAGGGTGTCCCAGATCAGGGTGGGGGTCCCGCTGGGGTGCCTGGCCAGCCTGGGTGAGGGACTGATGGGTGTTTGCAGGCTGGTAACACCCCCTTCTGTGTGGGGGTCCCCACTGGTGTGCCTGGCCAGTCTGGGTGAGGGGCTGATGGCTGTTTGCAGCTGGTCACACCCCCTTCAGGGTGGGGGTCCCCACTGGGATGCCTGGCCAGTCTGGGTGAGGGGCTGATGGCTGTTTGCAGGCTGGCCAAGCCCCCTGGCGATGATGGAAGCTCCCAGCCTCTCCTTTTTTTCTTTTTTTCTCTTATTCTGGGATTTATTTACCTTCTATAATTGAAACTTTGTTGTTTGAGTGGAGCTCAGAGCCGCCGTGGCAGCTTGGCTTCCTCCATCATTGGGGCAACCAAACCTCCTGCTTGCTCCAGCTCCATGGCTGCTGGCTGCCATCTTGGTTGTGTTAATTTGCATATAGTCGATCTGATTATCTGGTGGGCGTGGCTTAAGGCATAGCGAAGGTATGGTCAATTTGCATGTTTGTCTTTTATTAGTGTAGATAAAGACTAGATTATATTTCAAAAATGTATTCTTTATAAAAATATCAGCAGTATAATATTAAAGATATTTATGGCCTTAAAAAGCCCAATTAAATTATATAAATATATACCAAGAATAATTTTCCTATTTATTTTTTAAACATTCAGAAAATCAGTATACATTTCCTTTATTTTGATTTAATCTACACAAACTTTACTTTTAGAAAGAACTCTGAAAATAGTTTGAGAATAGAACTATTTTATAGTTCTACCAATAAGATAAATCAAATAGTCAATAAATAAAAACTTCAGTAATTTTACATATAATTCTTTTGGTATTCCCTTCTTCTCTCCAAAGTGTCCCACTTTGGACAATGAATTCTCTCTGACATCTGCAATAAAGTGTCTGATCTATTAGTGATGTCTGCGTGAGTGAGTAAGACTGTCCTGGGGCATTTTTTAATCTTGAAAATTCTTGCTGGAGAACAATAGTTATCGTAACTATTAATCCCAACCTCTCCAGTAAAAAGGGAAACTGCTTATGTGGTGGTGCTGGCCCTAAAGAAGACCCTAAAGGAGAATTTTTCCAAAGGTCCCCCACAGCACGGTTGTTAGAGGGCAAAGATTTTCAGTTCTTCTTGGGAGCCAGGAGCAGAAGCTGCATATCAGATAAAAGTCAATGTCACCCGAATTCCGTGATTGAAATGGCTTGTGCGACCCCCTCTTTATCAGCTGCTTGCTTCCTCTATCTTTTCGGTCTCTGTATCAGTCCCAAAGAGCTTCAGGATGTGAAGCGCTGACAGGTAAAAGGAGAGAGGAGAGAGAGGGGGAGACTACCTAGGGAATCAGCACTGGGGCACCTGCAAGGAAAGGCCTGTGAAGAGGGGCTTTCACAAGGGAGGCTGCTTTCTCCACTTGGCCTGCTCTGAGCATTAGACCCTTTAAAAAAATATATTTTATTGATTTTTTACAGAGAGGAAGGGAGAGGGATAGAGAGTTAGAAACATCGATGAGAGAGAAACATCGATCAGCTGCCTCCTGCACACCTCCTACTGGAGATATGCCCGCAACCAAGGTACATGCCCCTGACCGGAATCGAACCTGGGACCTTTCAGTTCCCAGGCTGATGCTCCACTGAGCCAAACCGGTTAGGGTGAGCATTAGACTCTTGACTCTGATGGATTCATCTCGGTCTTTCAGGAATACCCAGGAATTTTATCGCTTCTGCTACTCATGCTTAAGCTCTGTGCTGGACGGTGGCGTGGCTGAGAACTGCTCCTCCTCCGAAGTCTTGCATTTAAACAGCCCATTCTGTGACCACAATGCCTACCGCTCAGGTCTCTCAGCCATCACTCCCTTCACACAGAAGTTCTCCCCCTCTTTACCTTCTCTCCATCAACCAGTGCCCTCCCATCTCTGGGACCCTAATCCAACCCATGTTCCTCCCGTCAGCACTTTCTAGTGAATGTTCTCAGTCCCCCCGCCTGCTTCCCACCATGTCCCTGGCTCGGGGTGAAGACCGCTGTCCTCCCTATCTGCTTCCCCTCCCGTCAGTACTTTCTAGTGAATGTTCTCAGTCCCCCCCGCCTGCTTCCCACCATGTCCCCGGCTCGGGGTGAAGACCGCTGTCCTCCCTATCTGCTTCCCACTGCAGATGCTGAATGACGATGGAGACACATCTGATAGCACCAGGCACCCAGGGACTGCAAACGTTCAAGGTGAACACACTCTCCTGATCCATGGTACTTTGGGCAGCGTGTCCCGACTCAGCTCTCTATTCTCCACAGACCTTTCCATTGTCCTCAAACCACGTAAGTCCCACCCACCCCCCGCTGATACCCTTGCACATCGCTTCAAAAGGGTCATAAGATATAAGAAACCATTAGCTGAGAGCTGCCTTAGCTCCTTGCTCCTTATAGAAAAGGCCACGTGATGCTGCACAGGTCCCCTGCTCTTTTGCGTGGGTCAGAGTGGGAGCGGTTTGCCCTCTTAAACCAAGCCCCTGTCTCCATCGGTGCTCTGCATCTCTCCTCCAGTTCCTATGCCCACTCCCCTGAGGCTTCATCCCTCTCTTTTCTGCTGGCATCAGCATTAAAGCCTGCTCAGGACTTTCCACCATAAAAAGTCTTTGCTTAACTCCTGCTATGATCTGACTGGTGTTCCCCTAAATTTCTATGTTGAATTTCTAACCCCCAATGTGATGGTATTTGGAGATAGGGCCCTGCAATGGGCTTAGTGCCCTTATAAGGTGACCTCAAGAGCACTCCCGCTCTCACCCTGGGCTCCCACCCCACCATGTGGGAACTCAGAGAGAAGGCAACCCTCTACAAGGCCAGGAGAGTGCTCTCACCAGAAATCACCGTCCTGGCACCCCAATCTTTAACTTCCAGCTTCCAGAACTATGAGAAATAAATATCTGTGGTTTAAGTCACCCAGTCTAATGTTTTGTATGGCAGAATAAGCTGACTAACAACCTCACAGTGCCCTCCAGCTATTGCCCTGGCAATCTAAACTTTTTCTCATTCAACTCATTTATAATCCACTGACGTCATAGGACGACAATAGTGCTAAAAAAGAAAGTTTAAGTAAGGTCGAAGGCCAGCCCTGCACTGGAACCAGCTTGGTCTGTCCAAAGGGGAAAACAAATGTTCACCAAATAACTGTGTGATATGGTAAAGAAGTACCAAGTGGGTGCTGTGAGAACCCCTTACATTTCCCCAGCCTGCTCTGGGGCACGAGACTGATGATGGTGTCCCATATCAGACCATAATATGAAGGATGTGTGGGAGCTGACCGGGTTACTGAAGAGGGGAGTACAATCCCAAGGCCAAAGATTGTGTAGAAAAGGTCTGAGTTAGGAAGGATGATGACATCTTTGAGGTGAAGGAAGGTCACAGGACTGGTGCATAGTGGGCAAGGGAAAGAGTGGCCCAAGGTGGACATGCCTGGGAGATAGGCAGAACCTCAAAAGCCATGTCAGGGACTTTGGACATTATCTTGAGGGCAATAGAGAGCCAGTGAAGAGTTTGGAGTGGAAGAGCAATGGGGTAGCACTTGCATTTAAAGAAAACCACTCATCTGCTGTTGGAGTTAGAGCGAAGGAGATGGAGTGAATGTCAGGAAAGTTATCTTCAGGAATAATTAAGCACTTCTCAAAGCACTTCTCTCTGAGACAGCGCACAGTATTTTTTCCACACATGTTGAGATCAAAGGGTTGGTCAGTGGACTCAACTCAGTGACCTGTGCTTGTCCACAGAAGGCCTTGCCCACATAAGGCTTGGTATAAAAAGTGCCAAGTCCTGAAGACAAACTGTCAGAAGGAAGATTCCTCTTGGCTGGGAGTATATCTTGTGTAGGCATGAGTGAGTTTCTGGCTTCCTGGGCATTTATATTCCTCCCCCCCCCCCCTGGGGCAGCCTCTCTGGGAATCAGCGCAACAGATGGTGGCATGCAGATTGGAACAGGGAAATAAAAACATTTTCAAGGCCTCTGTCAACCAGCAAGTGACTGTCAAGCCCTCGAGCCTTAGCTGGCTCTAAATTTGCCATCAATTAGCAGCCCCAAAGGAGACATCTGAGTATCTTGCTTATTCATGGAGACTATTTCTTTTACTTTTTTCTTTTCTTTTCTTCCTTTCTCCTTTCTCTTCTCCCCTTCCTTCCTTCCTTCCTTCCTTCCTTCCTTCCTTCCTTCCTTCCAGCAAGAAATGGACAAAGACATTCTTCAGGTTATGGTTGATCAATCACACAATATCCATCCACCAGCCCTTCATCTCAGTGAGCAGGTGCTACTCATTTCCTGAAAAATAAAGTCCAAAGTTTTATGCTGTGATTCAAGTCCCTGCTCAGATGTCTACAGTATCTTCATTGCTCCCCCTGTATGCCTATAAACTAATATTTGGTCCCTGTATAGGCTCTGCATTCCCCCCCTTTTTTGGTTCATTCTTTCATTCAACAAATATTTATTAACCATCTACTATGTACTCAGATAATAGGGATAAAGTAATGAACAAAGCAAAGTTTCTACATTCATGGAATTTGCATTATGGTGAGACAGGAAATAAATACCATTTGATCATCTTTATTTTTGTGTATGTCTGAAAAAAATTCACTGCAAATTGAACCATTCGAAAAACCACTACTATGAACATTTTGAGACTAATTTTCTAGACATTTCTCTCTATATACATTGTACTCCCCCACCCCCACGCAGGAAAGCAAACACACACGCACACACGCGTGCGCGCGCACACACACACACACACACACATACACACTCTGTTATATCAATAAAAGAAACTATACACTTGCTTGTTTTAAACTTAAGAAATTGTTAAGGAAAATTTTCCATGCTATAGAGTACTAATAGATGTCACCTTTCTTAATGTCTGCATAGTATTCTATTAAATGCATTGACTATAACTTGACCCTTTTAATGGCCTTTATGCTATTTTCTTTCCTCCTTTGGTTTTCTAGCCTGAAGTTCCCTTTTATTCATTAACAGATATTCATTTACATTCATTAACAGATATTCATTTACATGACTGGAACCCTCAGTTGCTTCAGCCATCTGCTCAAATATCAGAAAATCTTCTCTGAGCAGCCTATGCAGAATAGCACCTATCCTCCTTACTCTGATTTTTTTCCCTTCAAAGCACAGACCTGAAGGAACTGAGGGCTCAAGTCATACTATATGTCTCTCTATGAATGAATGAAAGGCCACTTCAGGCTGGAAAAATACTAAGGAGAATGTGAAAGACCACAGAGCTGGGGGTGGAAGATCTGAGACAAGACAATCAAGCTCTGATTCTTAGTCCAGGAGTTCTTCTGCTGTAACACATCCTCTTATTAAAAGGAGAAATTTATCTCCATTAATGAATACGTTGCTGTCTTTCTGTTAAGATCTAGACAGTGCGTATCAAACTTTAATGTGCACCTGAATGAATTGGGGGTCTTGTTAAAATGCAAACTCTCATTCAGTGGGTCTGGGTCAGATCACAGATACTGCATTTCTAACAAGCCCACAGGTGTTGCCAAGTCTGTCAGTCCATGGATCACTTTTGGAGCAGCAAGAATCTAGAAGTTCCTAGACAGCTAAAGTGTTAGAAAGATACCCCAAACTACAGTAGCATTGCCTGCCCTGGGCCAATTACTTGTTCTATCATCAGAATTCTACCAATAAAAATTCCTTTCCATTTTTATTGTCTTCCCATTCTCAGCCAAGATCAGCCTTGCACACATGTGGCACCAAGCTCTATTTCCTCCTTTCTTTCTACCTTCCCCATTGCTTCTTGGACAGCTTCACCTGTTCTATACCCAAGCCTGCTCTCTCCCTATTTAAGTGGTTCTCTGGGATTCTCTCCCTGGACCAGGGCGTTGCCCCTCTTTGTCCTCCCCAAATGTGCTCATTGACAACAGTATATGCAATATCTTAACCTACAGTTATGAATCTCAGCCCTGGGTGCACATTTGAATAACCTGGGAGATTGTAATAAACGTTGATGCTAAGGTCATATGCCAAACCAATTAAATAAAAGCTTCTTCTGTAGGGAGTGCCCATGCATATTTTTTTTTTTGAGAGAGAGGAATAGAGTGATAGAAACATTAATTGTCTGCCTCCTAGACACCCCCTACTGGGGATCGATCCCTCAAGCAGGGCATGTGCCCTGACCAGGAATCGAACCAGTAACCTCATGGGTCAATGCTCAATCACTGATTCATACTGGCTGGGCCAAGTATACTAGTAAATATGTTTACCACTCCTTAGTGATTCTAATATGCAGTCAGGATTGAGGACCACTAAGTTCTAGATAGATCACAAACATCACCAGTAGCTGAGATCTCTTACCTGAGCATCCTACATGAACTGTTCTTTTAAACAGAGTTATTGAGGAATGGTACACAAGAAATTGCATATATTTCAAGTTTGATAAGTATTGACATAGGCATATGCCCATGAAACCTCATTACAAAGATAATGAACATAAGTGCTATTCCCAAAAGTTTCACCATGGCCCTTTGTTACCCGCTTCCTCCTTTTCTCCCATGCCTAGCCAGCCCTAGGTGACCATTGATCTACTTTTTGTCACTATTGAATTCTTTGAATTTTCCAGAATATTCTATACATAGGATTTATAGAAATTTGAATTTTCTATAGATGGAATCATAGTCTCTACCTTTTGTTCTGCCTCATTTCAGTCAGCATATTTGAGATTCATCTCTTTTGTTGTATCTATGGTTCTTTTTATTGCTGTGTAGTGTTCCATTGGATGTATATAGTTCAATTTATTTATCCATTCATCTGTTTATGGATGTTTGGGTTATTTGCAGTTTGGTGTTATTTCAAATAAAGCTGTTGTGAGAATTCATGTACAAGTCCTTGTATGGACATACATTTTCATTTCTCTTGGGTAAATATCTAGGAGCTGATGGCTGGGTTGTATGGTAGGTATATGTTTATCTTTTCATGTAATTGCCAAGCTATTTTCTAAAGTAGTTGCAATATTTTATATTCTCACAAGCAACGTACAAGAGTCCTTGCTAACTTGGCATTGTCAGTGCTAGGAGTGGAGTGTAAAACCAAGAGAGGCATCGAGGAAAAAACTGGGGCTCGAAGATGTTAAATAATTGGCCTCAAACACCTGGTAAGTGGCTGAGCTGGTACAAATCCAGACTCAATGCTTACAAGGTGATTTCTGCTCTTAGGCTGCCTTTGTATTGTGAGAACTCAGTGGGTGCCCAGCAGATCTCAGCAGAGCCACTCTTTTCTTCCCGAGGCACTTTTTATGTGTGCTAAAGACAAGGAAGTCGGTCTCCTGTGCTTCCTAGCCTTCCTGGAACAGACCAAGGGCCATGACAGCATCATCCATCTCTATATTGACAGAAACCATCTCTGTGTCCATGAGTTCCTGCCTTCACACTTTGGCTCCATCCCCTCCAACCACCCGAGGTAAAATACCTCCAGTGCAACATTCCAATGGCCACCACCTCTGGGAGAGTCCAGAGCAGGCACCTGACTCACAGGCTCTTTCAGAGAAAGGGGCCCCACTCTTGCAGGGGCCGTCATTCTGAGCTGTCATTCTGAGAAGAGGAGAGGCTTTGGGCCCTGTACTCTGACAGGAAAGCCACTTTCAAAGAATAAAGAAATGTTCCTTTCTTCCTCCTACTTTTTCTTCCAAAAAAAAGTACATTACCCCCTTGCTGCTATATCTGCAACAATTTTCACAGCAAGAATTTCTGCATAACAAGCCACTTATACAGTCAGATTGATTGATTTTAAGTTACTTATATTCTGAAAATACTAGAGGCCCAGTGCATGAAATTTGTGCATGGGTAGGGTCCCTAGGCCTGGCTGGCGATTAGAGCTGATCTGTGGGGTGACCAGCAGGGTGATTGGGGCCCCTGCTTGCACCCACCTTGGCTAGCTTTGTGCCGCCCTGCCCCCTGCCACCGCCGGTTGTTCTGCCGTTCAGTCGATTTGCATATTAGAGTTTTATATAGATAGATATTGATTACTTAATTTTTAAGGAAAAAGAAAATTGGAGACATGGGAAATCTGCATCCTTACATGGTTACAAAAGGCTGACCACACAATGCTGTGGATGTGCTAATTGCCATTGAATTGTACACATGAAATAATTTTGTTATGTGAATTTCACCTCAATGAAAAAAAATGCTTACCAACACGTAATACTCAAAATTCTCAATATAGAAAACAATAGTTATAATTAATAGTCTATGTAGAAAGCATGTTTTAGGGCATCCCTTGTGCCATGAGCACAGAGAGGGGACTGCCCCCAACAAAGACTCTTCTCAAAACACTGGCCTAAAAACAAAACAAAAACAAACAAACAAAAAACTGGCCTAGCTAGCCCTATTTTAATAGTATAGGAATCAGTTCTTTCTAGACTTGGGTAATTGAACCAAGGATAATGATTTGACCCAAGAGCAGTTCATTTCTAAGCAGGTGACTTGGGCCAATTATATTCTCTCTTTTTTAAAAAAAATATTTTTATTGATTTCAGAGAGGAAGGGAGAGGGAGAGAGAGATAGAGACATCAATGATGAGAGAGAATCATTGATTGGTTGCTTCCTGCATGCCCCCTACTGGGGATCAAGCTTACAACCTTGGCATGTGTCCTTGACCAGAATCAAACCCGAGACCCTTCAGTCCACATGCTGAAGCTCTATCCACTGAGCCAAACCAGATAGGGCCAATTATATTCTCTTGATATTCTGAACTAATACACTTAGAAACCAAAATGAACTGGTATTGAACACTGGACTTTTGAAATTATATGGAGTCAAGGCTGAAGTGAAGGCAAATTAAGCTGTGTCCAAGCCACATTATGAGGAGCCAGACTTATGACTAAGCAGAGAAAATGAGAGATAGAGATATATAGAGATAGAGATGGAGAGGGGGGAGGAGAAGTAGAAGGAGGGAAGGGAAGGCTGAAGGGAAGGGAAGGAGGAGGAGGAAGAGCGGGGAGAGATGCTCTGGTTCTGAGAATTTAGTTCCCTCACTCTATTCATGGGCCCAGGAACTTCAGTGCAGCCAGCCTCTATTTGTCAAATACGTTGGTAATACCAGATTTAGTATTTCACAGGATTCACATGATAATCAAATGAAATGATGAGTAAAAGAGCTTTATAAATTATAATTTGTTTTAAAAAGTAGAGAAATTGTAGACTATGACCAGAGTAATGGGTGCACAGGGTGCAGGCAGTGGTGAGGGATGAAAGAATTTCTCTGAGCAAAATATGTATTCCTTAAAGTTCACCTTAGGTCAAAGTCAGTAATGTAGTTATCATTCTCCACCATGAATCTCCCCAGATTACTAGACGGGGATTGACTTTATTCTTCTGGTCCCTTCAGTATCTAGCAAGATGCCTTGCACATCTGCAGATGTACCTGGAACGGAAGGAAGTGAGCAGCAATGCCTGTGACAGGCTCAGCAGGTCTGCTTGAGCGGCAGGACAGTTACCCTGAGAGAGAGGCTGACTGACGCTGAGTCCAGGTTCAATAGAGAAAACAGGCTAAGATTAAAATAAGACTCCCTGTGTGGACTGACGCTGGGTCATCATTCCCAGAGGACTGTGGGGGGCGGGACCTAGAATGATGCTTGGAGAACCTATGAATCTTAGGTTTGTCTGCAGTGACTTAGCCAACCGCTAGGAGAAAGTGTCAACCAGAGTGCTCCATTTACCTGAGGAATGCCCGGGTCAGTGCTGTTTTTCATGACTCCCCACGGCAGCAGGATAACACAGGAGCTCCTCAAAGAAGGAAGTGCAGTATCTCATGATCAGGAGACTCTGAGTCAGCTCTTTGACTGCATTTTCTCCACTGCAGTCTCCTATTTGGCTTTGTCAAAACTGAATGCTGGTAACAGCTCCTCTATGAAATATCTCCTTCCTCTACTCATTTCCCTGCTGGGTTCTGCCTTTCAGGAACTTTACCAGCAAATAGAAAGGGATAAGCACCATTCATTCATTCATTCATTCATTCATTGTTTGCTTAATATTTACTTATTCTTCAAGACACGTCAGGTATTACAGCCAGCCTCCCACCAACACCACCTCCCCAACTCCAGCAAGGGGTCCTTTCTCTAGGCTCTTATAGTACAAATATCCTGGTCATTGCTCTCTCACTGCATTTACCACACAGAGATAATTATCTGTTTATATGTCTGGCTCCACCACTAGAATCTAAACCCACACAGTCGGTTTTCCTCTCTAACCTTTTCTCTGGACTTAAAACAGTGTTTGATACAATGAAAGGGCTTCATATACATTTGTGGAATGATCGAGGGAACATATACTAAAGGAACCACGATTTTTACATTGTGTAATAGTGATAGACGTATCTCTCTGGAGGCTTGCGTGCCACACTCTTACAAAAGACGGACTGACTTGTGATGGCTCATTATGGCTTATACTCTAAATCTCATAAAGAAACGACTCTCTTGCTGCCTGCGTCATCCCTTTCACGGTGCCTTCACACTTCCCCTCTGGTCTGTCCCTCAATGATTCCTCCTTACAATGAGAGTGGAGCTGGCTCTGTTTTTTCAGGTGACGTGACTCGCTGAGGGTTATACAGGTTGGCTACAGAGGAATCAGGATTGGAATCTGGGATTAGTGCCTGATTGCTACGAAAGAGTCTTATCACCGAGGGAACAGTTTTATTGACTTTGAAAGGTAAGGAGGGTCCTAGGGAAAAATATGTCTAATTCCACCCCACAGGAAGAAAATCCAAGGAGAAAAGAGCCAGAGGCAAGGAGAGAGGGTTGATGTCCTTCAGCCGGGTCATCATTTTCTCTCGATCCCCTGCAAACCCTTCTGCTGTCCACCGGGAAGGAACAGAAGGATGCTTCAATTAGGCAGCGCTGTGTTTCACTTCAAAAGCAGCCCAATGTATACCTGTTGATGGGTACTTCAGTCCAAGACCCTGGGTTAGGTGCTGTGGGAAACGAAAAGTTGAGGGGGTCATTCTCTGCCACAGCGGGAATTCTCTGAACAAAAAGAATTTATGTGGCAAGCAATATTCACACATTCAGATGTAAATCTACTTATTCAGTAAAGATTTACTAAGTGCTCGCTATTTTCCAGGCAATGTTCTAGGGATACAGAGGTGAAATCACAAAGCTTGTGCCCTCGTGGTACTTCCATTTTATTGGAGAAGAATGGGGATAGATAAACATTTATCTGCCTTAAGGAATTTGCCCAAAAAACAGCCAGTGATGGCAAAGTAGGATTCAAACCTCTGTAGTCCGATTCCAGATCCTGGCTACACAAAACCTAAAATTCTCGAGCTAGAAAACCTGGCATCTAGGACCCAAGGACTTCTTCCCAGAATTGGAAGCAAAACAAGACTGACTTTATCACAAATGAAATAGATACATCAGAACTCACCTCCAGAATTCACAGTATTTGTGATTTCCTGTCCCCAGATCTTCAGCTGGTGAAGCAATACACACCAAATAATGAAATGTGAGACTTGCAAAGGTGTGTGACTACTGTTCCCCAAGACCAACTCTGCTTATGATTATTAAGCGATGTGTGTTTGCTGTTTCACAATATCTCACTATTCTACCAGCCTGGTCACTAATCTGCTGTTATTTTAGGAGGCAGAGGAAAACAGGGCACAAATTGGGGAAGAAGAAAAGAGACAAACAGTAGATTTGGAAATGTGGTGAGGAGGAGCTGACTGCCTCTTCTTAGTTCGGTAGTAACAACTCAGCCCTTCAGAATTCGAGAGGAAACAGCTGCAAGCACAGACCCCATGATCGTGGTGTGGCTTAGATTTCAATTCGGACAGGATTTGTGATTTCACTGGACGGTGCTAATGAAACGCAGGGCGCGTGGACTCATTTCTGCTTGACATTTAGTTGCTGCATGATGCATGCCTAGGGTGTTAGCTGCCCGTGGATAGGTGTTTTCAGGATGGACAGATGACTCAAAAATAAAGAAGTGGGAATACCGAAAAGAAAAAAGCACTACAGAGTTTAAGATCTAGGCTCTGTGCAAGTTTAAACTCTCAACTCTATTTAATTCATGATTCTCTCCATCATAGTAGGTGATTTACGCGCTCCTTTTCCATACTCAGCCCCGCCTGCACTTTCTTCTCACTTTCTATTTCAAAATAAAGACCCTTCTCTTCTGGTTTCCAAGTTCAGGTTCTTTCGTGGTGCCCTCAGTTCTCATTCTTTCCATCTCCTGTGGACGCTCCACTGATTATAACTTCTCTCGTATCTTCAGTTGCTTCCTCGAGATTAGTACCTTACCTTGAGTCTAGCAAGTGCCAAAGCCTGTTAGTTTACTCAATCACAATTGCCCCACCAGCCACAGCCTTTCTTCGGTCTTGCTTCCCTGTCATGCTACTGTACTCTCTCTCTTTCCCTTCATCGTAGACCTCACACGTCCTCGTCACCGTTCATTCTTCACTCCCTGTAATCTGTCTCCTGCTCAGTCATTTTAGAACCTGTTCTTGTAAAGGATTCCTGGGGCCTCCTGATTGAGTTCTGCAGTGGCTTGTTACACAGCAATAGCTAACTAACACAGTGGTAGAGCCAGGATCTTGCCCCATGTGGCCACTGTCTTTTCCTGTCAGCAGGTAATGGAGAGTCAGGCTAATTAATGCATTCCTGGGAGGGCTTTGACTTTCAAGTGAAGGGGTCACAGAGAATATTTAGAACTTTTGTTGTTGCTTTTTTTTTTAATATCTGAAAGGCTCACATTAATGAGTATTATGGATAGAGGGAAGGGGGTGGGGGCAGGATTTTAAAGGAGAATTCATCACTTGGGAAGCTCTTTTTCTTTCCCCAGCTCTCTCTCACTGCTTCCTGGCATGACGATGGTTGGGGATGTCTGAACTCTCTCTCTACAAGTCTACATAGTTGTGGACATCCAGTTCAACTAATTTTTCACAGGAAGAAGCTGAGGCCTGGAGTGGCCAAATGACTTGCTCAGTTTCAAACCTGCTAAATGCAAGGATTTTGTACTTGCTTACTTATATGCCTTGCCCAAGTTAATTAAGCACCCTGTACTTCAAGGGGGTAGCTACACTCACCTCAAAGGGTGGTTAGGAACCATAAATGACATAATGCATGTCAAGTGTTTGACATACTTTAAGGACTCGCTCATAAGTAATTTAGCACCATTTTTATTTTAATGATAATAATATTAATAAACTAGAGCTTTCCTAAGCTCAGTGTACATTGCCTGGAAAGTAAAAAACAAAAAGAAGCAGGCCAAATCTGAATGAATTCCCATCACAAAAACCTTTGAGGTTGTGCATTCTGCACATGATACATCCTACTTTGATTAAGTCCCCTTTGCAACATAAAATGGGTCTTGAGTGCTTTCTGTCCCACTTGGGAACCTGCTGGTCACTGGTGTCAGAAACCCTAGTGCAACTAGTTTAAACACAAAGAGGCATAAGGAAACCAGGGAGGGGTCTCAGAGAACCTGCGGACAGAATAAGCCAGGCCGCAACTACAGAACTTCTATAGCATCTTTGCCCCCTTTTGCTTCTTTTTCTACCAGCTTCATTGTTTTTTCTCACTGACCACTGGCTTTCTCTACACTGAAAAAGCCAGCTGCCACAAATTTTCCAGACTTTAGAGCAAGACTAACTTGAGCCTTGATCCCAAATGGCTACATACTCTTCCCTAAAACAACGTATTTAAATCCAGGCAAGTGGCCTTGGAAGAACACAGCAACTTGTGGAGAGCCCAGTGGGTGGAGTTGGAGGTGGGAGAGGGTGTCCCGCAGCTCACTGCCCGGAAGAATAGAGGTTCATTATACTTTCATATTCTCCCTCCACGCCTACTGCAAGACCAACATTTGTTTTATCTCATCTCAAGTTCTGCAAAAATAACATTATACGACCTTCAGGATTTGGGCAAAGCACCTTAACTTTAGCAAAGCCAATTCTCACTCCAGTGAATATTTCTAAGTACTGAGCATGAAAATCTGCACAGTAAGACAGGAAGGTATAAGCAGATCATTGAGGCTGGTGGAGATCAGCTATACAAACTTTCTACTGCAGTCCAATTTCCAGTTCTGTGTGGATCTTGAGTTTTATTCCCACTCCTCTTTCTCTAAAACAAACCCCTTTTCATGTGAAGAAAAACAGGCTTTATTTGCAGTTGCTAACGTAAAATGTGTTGAATTGCACAGGTTGATTTGTATCTTAGAAGGCAGCATAGCATGGTGCATTGTTCTCAAAATCCAGTCTATTTGCTTATCAGCCCTTTCTGGCATATCTGAGTGGCATCCTATTCTTTACTAGTTCTATTTGTGATGTAAACTTAAATATCCACTTTTATCTTATCTGTCTTTGTTTGATATGCCAGTTCCAATTTTCCCTAGCACAGATGACAAAAACGACATAATTTAAAAGATGTTGACTTTAACCATTTCCAGTTATCTTGTATAATTCCTCACTTTGGGCAACACTATTGTGGACAAATAATAAACATCCAGTGGCTCATATCTGCAAGAAATGTTGTTTATCTGAGTTGAACACATTTCTTTTATGACGTGTTTGTATAGAAAATAAAAGATCTGTATCTATAGGGGAATAAATAAGAAGCATCCTTATTTATCTATCCTTTGGTTCCGAAATGGGCATTACATCTTATTTCCATAACTAGAGGCCCGATGCACGAAATTTGTGCAAGGGGCTCAGCCCTCACAGCCCCGGCTTTGTCCAGAAGGTCGTCCGGACAGTTGTTCTGCTATTCGGTCTAATTAGCATACTAGCTCTTTATTCTATAGGATATGGTTTTTCTTACCATAAAACTAATTTTTATTACACAATACATAAATGCATTTTTCATCTAAAAGACTAAAATATTACAGTTAAGTCTAAAATCCTCTTTGTCACCTCCCACTACCTATTAGGATAAATCTAAGCTATGAATTCAGATTGCATCCTTCCTGACATCTTTCTTTGCTTGTGGCCACTGGAATCTCTGTTCTGTTTAATGGTCACTTAATGACTGGGTCAGAGATTTCCTTCAATGCCTGAACCCCCAAGTCCCCCACTCTTCGCCAAGGGGCTCTGTGTGCTGGAGCACACCTTCAATGCACAGGGAGTTTGCAATACTCCCTGCTTGCACAAGGCCTTAAGATCAGTCAGAAGTGAGACACCGGGACATTCCTGAGCATGCGTGTTGCCCGGCACATGCATGTGGCCTTCTAGACCCTGAGAACTGTTACTAAGTTTTAAAAGTTCCCTATAGACATCTCATTTCCCAGATCCTGACGTTTTCAGCCAGGCTCTCATTTGCACCAACTGGTACTCCAGCCTCCAGTAGGAATGGGGTTAAACAATTGCACTGATTATTTTGCAACAAATGCTCTGAGTATAAGGCTCTGAGGCAGGTTAAATAACAATGCCCTGCCAATGGGGCTTTACCAGGGAGCCGAGACAGGTGAAACAGTGGTGATGCTCTGGGGACGAGGCAGTTTGAGGTGCTCTGAACCCAGTATGCTCCCTCCACTGATGACAGGGCTGCAGGGTTACTGGGGAGCTGGGGAGAGGGGCAGATTGAGATAAAATACTGCAAAACCTGCTGTCCTTATCAAGGTTCAATTGGTACAAACCCTTGGTTAACTTCTAGAGTTCTGAAGAAGTTTCCATAACTTTTTGCTGGTATTATTGGCAAAAAAGTAGATTAACAGAAGTCCTCACTTCATCATTCTTGGATGTCCTGTCCCGTTTGCTCACTTTTGATGGAAATGAGTACAAGGAGATGTTCTTACTAGAAAGGACACCATCCACATCCATGACAAGGATTTGGTGGGAAATGTGGTCAAATGCGGAGCAAATGCCCCAACTACCAAGGACATCTGCTATTCACACCCGTTGAAAACCACCATTCCAGAACGAGACCTCGTTGTCGGATCTTTCCAATCTCAGTAGAATCTGGGATCCCAGGATTTATTGTTATTTTTTTTTATTGTTTGAAGTATTATAAATAGTACATATACCACCTTTTCCCCCCATTGACTTCCCCCCAGCCTCCACCACCTCCCTGGCTCATGCCCTCATCCCCCTAGTGTCTGTGTCCATTGGTTATGCTTATATGCATGCATACAAGTCCTCCGGTTGATCTTATCTCCCTGCCCCCCACCCCCGAACCCTCCCCTGCCTTCCCACTGAAGTTTGACAGTCTGTTCCACACTTCTTTGTCATGGGACCCCAGGATTTCGTGTGAAATTTCCACATTTTAAATTAATGACTACTTCAATTTTTAAAAAATTGAAACACTAAAAGTAACACCCATGACAAAATACCATGTTTTGGAGCCGCAAGTTTTATGGGGTAATCACATCACTGCTATGTGAACTTTTCCTACCCAATGAGTCAACTGAGTTCAACGCAACAAATCTTTCCTTAGCTTCTATTTATCGTGTGCCCGATGATGTGCTATATGCTGTCAAGTGAGACTTGCTGCCTAGGCATACATTCCCCCCCACCCCTCCTCTGGCTTTTGAGGCAGTTAGAGTCCAGCAGTGGAGGTGGAAACTTTTTTTAGTCACCACCTGCATAAAGGGTACCATACAGATTTGTTAGTTTTAATTAGCCCAAGGCAACACATTCTGAGAGGTGCTGGAAAGGATCATGTTGCAGTCATCTGTTTAGAGGAGTAATTGTGTGTGTGTGTGTTTATGAGCACACGGTGACTAAGGGTAGGGAAGGGATAAAGTGAAAGGTGCACAAATCCTTCTGGGACAGAGAGCCAACTTCTGACCGGCATGAAAGCACTGAAGGTGGAATCCCGTGGAAGCTTTTCCTGGTTTATTCGCAGATATGGACCAGCATATCCTCTGGTGGCTTCCGGAGAGGGTGCATGGGAGGCAAATTGGGGAGATCCTGCATTTCTAAAAACAGCTTCGTGATACTTTGCACTCAATAGGGAGCAAGCAGTTGGGAAATATTTTTCTTTCAAAATCTTGACGTACTTGCCACACTGATTTCTAGCTTCCAGTGTTGTTACTGACGAGTGGAAAGCTGTTCTGATTTCTAATCCTTCCACGTGAGCAGCTTCTCTCTGCTCTCGGGAGCTTCTCCTGGCACCAGTGTTTTGAAGTTTCTAGATGTCGTACCTCGGTAGAGGTCCTATTTTCATTCATTGTGTTGAGCACCCTTGTGCCCTACATCGTCTGTACTCTCTGGAGATCTTATTACTTGGATATTGAATGTCCGGGTCTGAACCTAGTCTTCTATCTTATCTTTTTATTTTTGCTCTGTTGGTTATCCTCTCAACTCCAGCTTCCAACCCTTCTATTGGTTTTTTAATGTCCAAGAATGTTTCAGTATTTTCCAAGTATTTCCTTGGCATAGCGTTCTAGTCTTAGTCTACCGATGACTTATCTTTCCTCATCTCTCTGGAGATACGAGAGTTTTCTGAAGCGTCTTCTCCCTTAGCCTCTGGTTCTCTCAAGTTGTGGGCTTTGGACTTGTCATCCATGTGAGCAGCTTTCATCAGATGTCAGGTTGCCCTGGGTAAAGCGGGAAGATTAAAGAGCTGATGGAGGCTTGCTGTCTGAGAGTTTCACCTTAGGGCCGTGGTTCTCAATCTTGGCTGTACAATGGAATCACCCCGGGGACTTTAAAAACACCGATGTTGGGGTGGTGAACACACAATATAGTGTACAGATGATGTGATGTAGAATTGTGCACCTGAAACCTGTATACTTTTGTTAACCAGTATCACCCCAATGAATTCAATAAAAAATAAACCACCGAAGGTCCAGAAATACTCCTTTTAATGTTGTAGGGTATGATCCGGGTATAGTAATTTTGAAAAGCTCCCCAGGTGGTATTACTGTGCAGCCACGGCTGAGCAGTACCAACTGAGTGTTCTGCCCGAACCAGTTCTTTAGATCTTTCTTTGTGGCCCATGAGGTTCTTTAAGTGAGGCTATGTCTAATATTCTCTCCTGTGTCTCTGTTCAGTTAATTCCATTCTTGATACGGTATCTTAACTTTCAAGTGTGGATAGTCTCCCAGTCCAGAGAGCAGCTGTCCAGTTCAAAAAAATGGGGAGGGATTTTATGGATCTAATGGCATTTTAAACAGTTTTAAGCCGATATTATTTTAGGCTCCTCTCCCCCTTAGCCATCACTTCGGACATCCTTTGTCCATTTTGGAGCCTTCAGGGCATTCTGCATATAAATTGCATTGGTGTTCATTTCCCCCTAATAAGTTAGAATTCGGCTTTCTCTGGTTAGGTTTCCAAACTTCTGGTGCTAATAACTTCTCCCCTATTCTTCCAGAGTTGAGGGGGATTGTGACTTAAAAAAATTATTTACGATATTTTCAGTGGCGTGTCAGAGCATGTAAAATTTGATATCTTCAATTTGTCATTCTTACACATAAGAATGGCTATAATTCTTCATATAAGAAAGTGAGCTCTGAGTTACAAAAAATCAGCTTCCCCCTCATCCCGCCCCCCCCCAAAAAATGAAGATAGCAGCGATTCCCAGCCAAACAATCTAAACATTACAATGAAATCATGGCCAGGGTGAAGACACTATGCTTTATTGCTGTTGTTGTTGTTGAATGAGCCTGGGAGGAGGGAAGGAGTTTGGCCCGGAGAGGGAGCAGCCAGGGGCTGGGTGACCAGACCTAGACCTGGCTTCTCAGTGTGGACATACAGATAAAATATTAGGCACAGACGTACCTTATCCACACGGACTGACAAAACCCCCCCCCAAACAAACTGGCAGCCCAGGGCCCTGCATGGTCTACAATCACATTTTAGTTGGTCCATATAGGGAAATTTCAATTTTGTTTTTTTGAAATAGTGATTGCAGGACCTCAACCAGCAGGAGCTGGGTTGCAGCTGCCCTTGTAGATGGTACATCAACCATCATGTACTGTGACACATGCTCGGCCTCTAAAGGCATTTGAATTTGCAATTTCTGGGATGTGGTTTAAGTTTTTTAAAAGTCACAACAACGACAACAGCAATCCTTTTCACGGTAGAAGAACCCTACTTAAGTCAGAAAGAATTAAAACATTTATTGGGCATAAATATATTACATATACACTACAGATATAGTTAGGTATTACATATAGCATAGTATTTGCAAAATCTATACATTAAAATTGATATGGCAGTTTTAATACAATGTATATGAAATAGTCTAAAATTTACAATACAGGAAAACATATGATTTTTTTTCCTCCTAAAGTTGAAAGCTTGGAATGTATGTCCAACAGTGAGGTAAAACATTTTGTCTTTAAATTTAAAGAATTGTGCAAGGATAACATTCAAACACATTCAGTTAGGGCACTTTTCAATTTTGACAGGAATACTGAATTACTGTAGCCAACAAAACACAGTTAGAAAATGCCAACATTTCAAGTTGATAACAACAAGGCAGGTAATATGAAAACAAATCTTTTACAAAAGTTTTCTTTTTAAACAATTTCTTTGAGGACAAAGGGCAGTTTGCTTCACATGACTGGAATTTCTTGTGCCAGGGCTGAGTTTGACATACAGAGCATCCGAAAGCCACTCACTCATTCCTACATACTGCAAAAGGGCAAAGAGACAAGGTTAATATAACACTTTATTTTATTGTTCATGTGTATGGCAATATATATATAGTTATATATCGATATCACATATACATATTTGTGATAGAAAACAGTGCCGGATAGAGTAATAATTTGTTGATTGAAGGGTTTATAATGAATACCAAATAAAGAAGAGCAATAAAATAAAGTGCCGTCAGCTAGTGTTTCGCACACTTCTGCTTTCTGGTGGTTAAATCTGGTAGTATGAACATCTCAAAAAGATCCAATAGTCATAGCAATTTTGGCCTAAAGTATTATTTCATTTTAAAAATCTCAACTGATTCAGAGAGCAGTTGTTTTTTATAGCAGCAGTTCTAAAGTGTTTCCAAAAAGGGACTTTTTTCCCCCTGCAAACAAGGTTTTTGTACTCAGTTGTATCTTTGTTGCTTAAAAAATGCCTTCTCCCCATCACCTGCATGAAATTGTCTCAGAAACTGCAGATGCAACGTTACAGTGGGTCATGATACACATTTAAATAGAGAGATGCGTTGGAAGGCCAGAACTTTGGCAAAAATATATTTACCTTGATATCATCAGTTTGCAAGGCTAATTAAACTAATTATTATAGTCAATAACAAAATACAGAACTCTCTAGTACTTACTACATCAATATAGGCACACAGAATAATTAGTTAATCTTAGCACTTTCTTTAAGAGATGATTATGGTTTTCTGGGTACATGTAAACTTTTCAATCACTGATAATGGATTTTTTTTTTTGGCATTTAATGCACTAGATGCTCTTATCTTTAAAAACACAAGAAAACGTCAGAAGATTGATAATACTACAGATGTTGCCAAGGAACAAGACTGACCTAAAATTACAAAAGTATAAAACACAAAAAAATATAACATGCTACAAGGGAAAATTAGTACATAAGTACATTTAAAAAATTTTACAATAAATAAAGATTGCACTGTAATTGGCATTTAAAGTACTGTATGCAGAATATAGTATAAATAAACCAAAAACAAAATAATGTTGGTTTCCCCATGACTTTGGTATGGGAATATTATAAGCTAGTAAAGGATACTGCATCTTAAGACAACATATACCAAGCACAAAATAGCTATGATCAAGAAAAACCAAGTAGCAAAAATATACAAAAACAGAAGGCAGGGGGATACACTGTGTCTGTTGCACCCTTTTGGAATATATTTGCACCTCCAACTCTTAAATGTCCCTGAGGTACGCGAACATTATGGACTTCATATAAATAATCCAATGACTTTGGGTTAAAATTGATTATCTCATGACTCAAAATAAACATGCAAGAGTAACACTTTGCACTCCAATAGCACCTGTTAATCAAGGATCTCAAAACACTTACAAACATTAGAATCCCCATTTTGTTTATTTTATTTTTAATGCATGGGAAAACTGAGGCACAGAGAGGTAAAGTGACGTGTTCAGGTCATGCAGCAAGTTAGTGACAGATCCAGGGAAAGAATCTAGGCTCCTTGACCCCCAAACACCCTGTGCTTACCACCAAATACCATTCTCTCTCCACACACGAGCAGGTCAACCCCACAAAAAGAGGAACTACTGATTCAGATGACTCTCTTCTGGGTGTTACCAATTTTCATCTGCTGTTAACTTAGTATATGTGCACTGAGTTCAGGTTTTGAAATTCAATCACTTCATTGATACCTCAAAGAACAGCCTAAAGGCAAATCTTTCAAAAACAATGAGCTGATATATAAGAAGATTGCTCACAATTAGTGTAAATCATGGACAATGGGCAGAGGCACTAAACTGTCACCAGTTCTCGTCATATAAATCTGGTCAAACATAACAGAATATAATAACTCTAGTGATTAGATTAGAAGTAGTTATATACAAAGACAAACAAACAAGTTAAAGCAGCTTTTAAAATAGCTGAACAAGGAAACAACTAACTATTGCACAATGCCCTCTTAAAGTTACTGCTATGAATCGACGTGGTAAAATCTACAATGCTCCATAATTTATAGGTGCATTTTGGTTACTTGATTTCTTAGACAGGCAGCTCATAGTGTTAAATCATAAGAGATACAGACTATTAAAACATTTTAGATTAAAGTACACAGTTTGATTTAAATGAGCTAAACACAGTTAAATAACTGAGTGACAATATGGTTGTTTAGGGCAGCCTTATCTGAGTGAACACATCTTCTGTATGCTGTTGTGTGGTAATACTCTGAACAACACTGAAATCCTAGCCCGGTAACTACACACTGTGATTCACGTTGACAGCTAGATGGTCAAGACACTGAAGTGACTGATGAATATAAATTACTAAATTGTAACATGGGAAAAAAAAATCACAGACTTGCAAAAGATATCAGTGAACACAGAATAAAGGCAGATCTGAAAATGTAAAAGAAAGATAAGAAAGCTAGCTTTTGGTATCTGGTTTGCTTTTCTTCTTTAAAACAACAAAAAAAATCCAGTTTAATCTCTTCCTAGTTTTGCATTTCAAAAAGGTGCACCAAAACACTGATATTTTTTCCTAGCTAAATCTGTAAAACAAGAGAAGTATATAAATCAAAGAACAAAGGGGTTTAAAAAGGGGATTATCTGAATAAATGTGTGTATTAAAATGTGTAGCATTAATTAAATTCATACCTCTAGTTTTGTTGGGTTTGTTTACTTCATTAAGAAGTACTGTAATATAAAGGCAAACAAAATGGACAAAGTTGCAAAGCCAACCACAATGAGGGCTGCAAACTGTTCGTCAGTAGGCATCATGCTCTTCATTTTGGGGTCATCTAAGCTCCCCATGTCCCCTGTAAGCATGACCTCACTTCGTTGTAGTACGAAAGCTGCAGAGGGGCTGAAAGCTCCGCAGAGCTCCTGAGAGGTGTCTAAACAGCGACGGCACGCACACACGCGGAACCTGTAGTCTGTGTTGGTCTGGAGGCCTGAGATTTGGAATGTGGCTTCTTCTCCCTTGTACACCTTCAAGAAAAGGAAAAGTCCTGGTCAGTTAATTTAGTAATACTGTGGTCTCTAAAGTAATAATCACATCAAGTCAGGAGACTCATGGACCTGGCTTGGTTTAAACGAACTCTGTAACATCAAGAATTACATAGAAAGGTATTTCTTCCAATCTGTATTTCATCCATAAAAGAGGTATTCCACCCCACTCTAAATAAATCAATATGAAACCCAGTGACTGTGACACTGACAAGAGATAAGGCACTGACAGGGGTGGGCAAACTTTTTGACTCGAGGGCCACAATGGGTTCTTAAACTGGACCGGAGGGCCGGAACAAAAGCATGGATGGAGTGTTTGTGTGAACTAATATAAATTCAAAGTAAACATCATTACATAAAAGGGTACGGTCTTTTTTTTTTTTAGTTTTATTCATTTCAAACGGGCCGGATCCGGCCTGCGGGCCGTAGTTTGCCCATGGCTGGACTAGAACTAGAGCTGATATAAGTAATAGAGAACATCTAGCTAAATTTCAATGATTATTTAGACTATAAATCAGAAGATGACTTAATTCTTACAAAGGGCTCTATGATCTTGATCCACAGAACAAATAAAGATATTTTAATCAAAACAATTAAAAGCGATGAATTGTAAAAACAGTGAAATGCCAAGTTTCAGCTGAATGACTTTCTGACAATTACAGATACATCATGTGATTCTATACCATTAAGATATCCCACCTCTAGCCCTAAAAGGTAAGCACTATTCTGATTTCTAACTCTGTAAATAGTTTTACCTGTCCTAGAAGTTCATATAAACAGAATCAAAGAGTATACACTCTCTCGTGCCTAGAAGATTCATCTACATTACTTGTTATTGATTATTGATTCAGTAGTTACTACTTTTATTGAGGAGCAGTGTTCCACTGTATGCCTATACCTCAATTTATCCATTTTCATTTTGACAGATGTTTGTATTGTTCTCACTTTTATATAATAAGATTGCTTTATATAATAAGATTGTTATGAGCATTTCTGTACAAATATTTAAGGACTTGATTTTATTTTTCTTGGGCAATACCTAGGAGAAGAAGAGCTGGGTCACAGGCAAAGTCTATATTTAACTTCAGAAGAAACAGTTTCAAAAGCGACTGAATCACTGAATTCCCATCAGCAAAGTATGAGAGTTCCAGTTGCTCCACACATCCTTGTCAACATTTGTTATTGTCAGTATTTTATATTTTAGCTATTCTAGATGAGAATGGTACCTCATTTGCATTTCTCTGATGACTGATAATGTTCCCCACCTTTTCACGTGCTTATTGGTCATTCATATACTTTCTTGTGTGAAGAGTGAGTTCAAGTTTTTGGCCTGTTTTTAATGTTTGCTTTCATTAATTAGCAGGGGCTCTTTAGATAATCTGGATGTAAGTCCTTTGTCAAACTTACCTTGTGAATACCTCCTTCTAGCTTCATGGCTTGTCGAATAATCTCTTAAGAAATATTTGATGTAACCCAATTTATCACAAATTATTATTTAAATAATTCAGCAGCCCATCTTAAGTGTTCCTTTGCTGTATGACTAATCTGTTTTTTCCCCATTAGGATCTGAGATGTTTCCTTCCCCTTTGCTAATTCTAATATAGGGTGTGGCAAAAGTAGATTTACAACTGTGAGTATGAAAACCACAGTTTATTTTTGTATTATTATTTACTAATTATTATATTATTTTCCATATGAACAACTGTAAACTGAATTTTGCCCCACTTGTATAGTCACCACGAGGCTTACTATTAAAGGACTTGAAAACTACCAGTTAACTTAGAGATTACCACCCCTGAGTCGACCGATGCTAATAAGAATCTTTACCAGAGGAGAGGTCTTAACAAGGTTCTTCTACCAAAGTGATACTGATCCTCAAAAAACTTACAGGAATAATAGATTAGATCAAAACTACATAAAAATGTATGGCTTATATTAGAGTCAGTGAATATAAAAAAAACTAGCTGGGTTCAACAAAATCAGTAAGAGATTGGATGATGAGTAATTAAACAAGAAAGTAAAATGAAGTGAACTCTTTCTATGGGAGTGGCACTGAGTTGCATCTGTAGAGGGCTTAAAACATGCCTGGTACACAGTAACCACACAGTAAAAGTAAGCTATTATTATTATTATTACTATTTAAAACTCAAGAACAACTCCAAATATATCCTTACAATACAACAATTCAAAATGATAGATATGGGCATTTTCAACAGGCCACCTTAGTAAAGTTGTGAATTTAGCCCATTAGTACAAATCCCATAGAAAATAAGAACTGAGTAATTCCAACAACCTTGGCTTTGTCTGAGACACTCACCAGCTACAGAGTTAGTGGGAAACCACAAATGTTTAGTGTTTCTGAAGCCTGCCTGTCAACGTCTCTCACGAAGGAGGACATCCCACCAGTGAACACAAGGGCACTGGCCACACGTCTAGAGTTGGGCAAGTTGACAGACAGCAAAAGAATCTCAAAGCTTAGAAAAGGGACCAGACTTTTAATGTTTACCTGATATTTAGTCTTTTTCTTAAGATTTTTCTTCCCTCATTTTGAGTGTTTCATTTATTGTACTTTTTTTTCTAGTAACTAAGCCCTAAAAAACAATCATTTGTTTCTCCTACTTTTCCAGATTCATCATTTCATTTGCTGTTTTCTTTATAAGATTTTAAGCACATTCGACCTGGTGAATTACCCTGCTTCTTTAAAGACTGTGCATGTCCTCACCTAATTACTAGTGTGACAGTGGGTCCAGTTCACTTGGCCCCACCATCTCCCTGGTGTGTCCAGGTAACCCACCCTGGGTTCTGCCGCCCCGAAAGAAGCACTGTCTTCATGATGTACAGCAAACAGTCCCCCCACCCAGTTGGTGTCGAGCAAAGACTCGGGAAGTGTTGCTGTGATGTGGCCTCTTAATATCTGCCGCCAAACAATGACTTCACTGCAGAAAACCACTTAATAACCTCTCCCACAAATGTTTTAGAGAGTTTTGCAAAGTGGATTCAAATTTTTATTTAGTATCTATTGAAATGATTTCTACTAGTATGATTTCCATAATTTGCATGACTTGATCCCTTTAGGAAAGTTGGCCTAGAAGTACATTTAATTTTTTTTTTAAATATATTTTATTGATTTTTTACAGAGAAGAAGGAAGAGGGACAGAGAGTAAGAAACATCGATAAGAGAGATCGATCAGCTGCCTCCTGCACACCCACCACTGGGGATGTGCCTGCAACCAAGGTACATGCCCTTGACCGGAATCGAACCTGGGACCCTTCAGTTCGCAGGCCGACGCTCTATCCACTGAGCCAAACCGGTTCGGCGAAGTACATTTAATTTATATCATTTCGATTGCACTTCTCAACTCTAATTCCTTAGAGTGAAGTTCTCTGCAAATGTATTTTTAAACAAAATATATTATATTCTTTTCTTTTTAATATATTTTATTGATTTTTTTACAGAGAGGAAGGGAGAGGGATAGAGAGTTAGAAACATCGATGAGAGAGAAACACCGATCAGCTGCCTCCTACACACTCCCTACTGGTATGTGCTCGCAACCAAGGTACATGCCCTTGATCGGAATCGAACCTGGGACCCTTCAGTCTGCAGGCCGACGCTCTATCCACTGAGCCAAACCAGCTAGGGCTCTGCAAATGTATTTTGAAAGCCGAATACTTTTCTTGCACCATTAGGCAGAAAGCTTAGTGAAGGAAAATGAATATGTAATTGAAGGGAACTTCCTTAATGACAAGTTCAATCAAAAGGTAGGTTTTACCACTGCATGGGAGAACATATTTGCAAATGTTATCACCGATAAGGGTTTAATCTCCAATATTTATAGGGAACTTATACAACTTAACAAAAGGAAGATAGATAACCCAATCAAAAAATGGGCAACGGACCTAAATAGATACTTTTCGAAAGAAGACAGAAGAAAGGCCAAAAGACATATGAAAACATGTTCAAAGTCATTAATCATCCAAGAGATGCAAATCAAAACGACAATGCAGTACTATCTCACACTTGTCAGAATGGCTATCATCAACAAATCAACAAACGACAAGTGCTGGCGAGGATGTGGAGAAAAAGGAACCCTCGTGCACTGCTGGTGGGAACGCAGACTGGTGCAGCCACTGTGGAGAACAGTATGGAGTTTCCTCAAAAAACTAAAAATGGAACTTCCATTTGACCCAGTGATTCCACTTCTAGGAATATATCCCAAGAAACTAGAAACACCAATTAGAAAGGATATAGGCACCACTATGTTCATAGCAGCACAATTTACAATAGTTAAGATTTGGAAACAGCCTAAGTGCCCATCAGTAGATGAGTGGATTAAAAAACTGTGGTACATCTACACGATGGAATACTATGCTGCGGTAATAAAGGAATTCTTACCATTTGCAACAGCATGGATGGAACTGAAGAACAACATAAACTGATGAACAAAAACAGATCCAGAGACAGAGAAGCATCAATCAGACGGTCAAACCTCAGAGGGAAGGTAGGGGAGGGTGGGGGTAAGGGGGAGAGATCAACCAAAGGACTTGTATGCAAGTAAGGACACATATGTAATAATTTAATCAATAAAAATTTTTTAAAGTTAGGCTTTAATTTGTAAGTGCTTTTCTTTTAACCATTCTTCTTGTTTTAATTAGAATAGCTCCCCCTTTCCACAAGCATTGGCAATACAAGGTTAACACTATCTTGAAAAAGAAAGAAATATTTGTGATAACTATATTGTGTGAAGGGCTGTGTCTATTATCTCCACAGCAACCAGCACAATGGCTTGAACAAAGTGGACACTCAGTGAATGTTCTCTAATTGGAACCCTCAAATATGCAATAGTAGATATTCTTATACACTGTCTGAAAAGAGGAACAGTTATTAGAAGATACACACACACAAACCACAGAGGCAGCAGCAGGAGCTCAGTACCGACGCAGCCCATTGTAAAAAATGGAGTCATTAACAAGGATGGAGTTGTTTTCAATGTATTGATAGAAAACATGGAGTTTCTAATCTACTTTAGAAATAGTCAACAATGCTTATTAAGCTTTTTAGATTAATTCTGAGCTAAGGAAAAATTAAAACAATCCCCAAAACCCATTTCCTCAGGCTTCTGATTCCTACGGTTTGAGTTAATGGATTTGTTTTTGTGTAAATAATCACAGCCATGAGATCACAAAACCACAAGGTCACCAGGCCCAGTACAGCTGTGCCTCCAGCCAGGCAACGGCTCATGGACATGCAGCTCTCCATGGCAGGGCAGCCGCCCGGCCTCCATCCATTTAAGACTTTCTTTATTGAAGTAACCAATCAAAATACCACAATAAGTATATAGGCAATATTATTTTTACAGAGACGATTTCTGTTCCTGATTTGATGTACAATATATTTTAAAGTAATTGTGATATGTTTATTCCCAATGGGAAGGTTTAAAGTAATATGCAGAAAAACAAAATGAAGAATTTGTGACCCTTAAATCAGAATAACATGCTGTATAGCTAAAATCCCTTAAACAGCCTTTCAGGGCAGAGCACTGGAGCCTGTATCTGGACCAGTGCCGGCACCTCCGCTGACATCAGCCCTCTCCCAAGACCTGGAAGCGGGGACACAGCTGCAGAGCGCTGTCCCTCACACAGTGCCTCTCAAGACTGAGAGGATCGGAGGTGCACAGGAACCCTGAGTCAGAAATCAGCGTCCCCACTTTTACAAGATGACACTCAGTGAGGTGGATTAATTCCTCCAGTATCCCATGACTATGGGAGGCTGACCTGACACCTCACCTCCTCTGTAGAGAGTACAGGCTGGGCAGCATTGTGTATCTGAGTCAAAGAGGACAGGCAAGGGCAGTTACTGAACTGCTTCTTGGGGGGGTGTGGTTTTCACTGAGAACACGTCCATGCTGTTCTGTTATACACCCGGCACCCCACAGTGCAAACAAAGCACCTCACAGTTTCTCCAGAACCCCAAGATCCTATACTTGGACTCCAGGAAATTGAATATAAACTTATTTCATCCGACATTTTAAATAAATGTATGCATGAGGATTTTTTGGGTGTGAGGCAGTCATAACTTTGTCAAATACTTAAACCTTAAACCTAAAACCCACAAGAACCTAGGAATCAGTAAAATAAATGATTGTTTTAAACTATCTCCCTCTTGATCTATTCTTATTTGGCTTTGGATTTGGCACTTTAATCGTGGAAAAATAGAAGAATGTACATGAGATAGTCACAGCCTTACGGTTTAATTTCTGTTAGGGAATTGAATTGAAAGGCATTAAAAAATGTAATTTTATTAATCAATGTCACCCCAACAAATTTAATAAAAAAATTACTCAAACAAAACTAAAAAATATGTAGGCTCCAAGTCTAAGTTCTGTCAAGAGAAGTTCTTATAAGTATCTTATGTGATACCATGAAGACTCAATACACGTCTAGTACTACATTCTAAAATGACACTAAATAGAAATACACTGATAGAGAGATGCCATTAAATTAAAAATGGAGCGCCTTAAATTTTCAGATGCTTCAAAGGTCATCTAAATGCAACAAATATGAGAACCAAGAATATTAATAACTTGTCACAAATTCTGACTCCTAATAGGTAATGATGTCTTACAATTTACTACTTTTTTCTCACCTTCAATGTTTATATTTAAATATTCTTTATAAAAAATATTGCTTTCTGAACAGGGATGTGAATATGAATTATTTCCCTACATTCTTATGTATGCCATAAACGGTTTGCTATATCTTGTGCAAATGCGATTTTCATTCATTTCAAGAATGCTTTACAATTAATATTGATTGAAAAGAAGTTTTAAGCTTCTTGAGAAAACCACGTGCTTAGAATGTTTATTAAGTGGCAGGAAAGCCAAATCAAAATAAGCAGGCATCCTAATACCCAGTCAAATTTTAGGTGAGATTTAATACTTTCAGTTAATAATTAAAACCAGCTGAACAAAAGAAAGCTAATCAGCTAGAACCGGGCAAAGTCAAATCACTGCTCCTAGCATAACATCAGAAAAGGCCTTGGGCGTTGCCATACGTTGCTGTGACAATAAACCTGGCGAGCAGGATACCCGCCTCTTGAGGGTGGTTTTTACCTAAGTTACAACATCCCTGCTAAACCCGCCCGATGCGGAAGCTGGCTCTTTTCACCGCTGTAAGTGTAAATAACGCTGTTCCTTGGAAACTGCCTCTTCCGTGCTTACAAGAAACATTTACCGAGTGCCTAGCTATGTGCCAGTCCTGGGAAAACAAAAAGGGTAAACAGCCCACACATCAGTGGATCCTGAATGGTTAGTGCGGTGACCAAGGTATACATAGTGCTCCCTCGGAGCCTGCAACCTGCAGGCTGTGCTCAGCAGTGATTACCGCTCATTTTCTTTTGCTTTGCCTCTATGAATTCAAAGCCTGTTATCTCTGGACTATAATTATTTTAACCATTACTCTGCACACATAATATAAATAGCTTTCATTCCCTATCTCGTGTCCAGAACAAGTGAATGAAGTACTCAAAACATCATGTTTAACTTAACGCTGATTGAATGGAGAGAAGCAGAAAACTCAGAACAAATTGTCCCTGACTCCACTGAGGTTTTCATGTACCACCACCGACCTTAATCATTTCTTGGTAAATGCAGGGAAGACATGGTTATGTGGACAATGCTAACCCCTGCCTACTGAGCCTGGCCTGTACTACTGTGTTTCTACCTATTTTTAACAAGAAACTCTTGTTTGTAACTGTTTATAATAAAAAATATATTCTGAGGCATATGTGGGATTGCGTATTATATTAGTATTTATATGTCCATGGGTCTAAACATATGCCATTAAACAAATAGCAGATTCAAAACAACCAATCTATCAATAAAATCTAGATTACTGAGTGGATTTACCTATATTTTTGGCAATGACTGACATGTATAAATACTGCTTTTTATTTTATTTATTTTTTGAAAATATATATTTATTTTAGAGAGGAAGGAAGAGGGAGAGAAAGATGGAAACATAAATGAGAGAGAATCACTGATCAGCTGCCTTCTGAATGCACCCTACTGAGCCAGCAACCCGGACATGTGCCCTGACCAGGAATCAAACCGTGACCTCCTGGTTCACAGGTCAACGCTCAACCACTGAGGCACTCTAGCAAGGGCTAGATATTGCCTTTTAAAGGTAAAACAGTAACCACTGTGCTTTAGGAACATTTGTTTCCAAAAACAGGTGGAAAAGTATGAGACATGGAATAAAAGGAAAATTCAATGATGAATATGCAATGGATGTACTGTTGGGAAATGAACTGTTAAGTGTCAAGTAATATGTTGTGAAATCTTGTAACATTTCATCTCTAATCGTGTTTACATTGCTACCGAACAGGAAAATGCTACTGGTGTTAAAGATGACTAAATCTAGCAGGAAAATCCTCTGCTCTCTACCTGAGCTGAAACCAATCACATCTTTCTGGCAAGCTCAAACACATGTAAAATTATTTACTTTGAAACCGGACATATTGTGTAAGATGAGATTGGAAAGTGAAAGGAAACAGTAGTGTTTTTGCTCTTATTTAAGAGGAATAGTGGAAACTTTGGTGACATCATCCACTGATGTTACTCAATACTGGTGGATGTCATAGTTAAAATACAGTTTTTACAAAATGTGCTGAAAACAATTCATTCTTTTATCTGACACCTCATATTAAGAAAGTACAGTGAAATGTACCAAATTTTCTGTGATTCATTTTATACATTTTTATTTGCAAGTATTATCTATATCTATGTATATAAAAGGCTAAGTGACCAACCGTACATCCGTCCAACCGACTGGCCGGTACATATGACACGCACTGGCAATTTAAAAATAAACGTTAACTTGCGCATGTGCGATACATATAAAGCTCTTGCTGGTGCCAATCACACGTGTGTTTTAATTTTATAATACTATATTATATATACTATTTTGACATGTAATTTTTTGCAGTAACATAATTACCACATGAATCTTTCTTCTAATTAATTTCCTTTCAATGTGCACAAATCTGTGCACTGGGCCACTAGTTACAATATAAGGAACATCGAACAGCAATTAAACAAAAACTGAATCAGATTATTTTCAACTTGCTTTGTGTATCTGTAGCCTCAAGAGCTGGATAAAGAATTCTTCACTAATTATGCTAATTTCAGAAGACAGGTGGCAATGTGTCTTCAATTTTCTGAGTTTGATATAAATGCACGACTAAAGTGCTGATAAGAATGGGTCTCAGCTTTCCTAATGTAGTAATGGTATGATGTCCTGATTTCACATAAATAGTCATTAAGTTCCTGGGAACATTATAGAAACCAAGAGAGTATCTGAATCTTTACTCGCTAGTGTCTTAGAATGTGTGGGTTTGGAAGAATTAGGGATCAAGAAGGGGTGTGAATCATAAAACTAAATTCTTTATCTGGCTAGATTCGAATGACATTTTCTCTTGCGTAGGTTTATCATGTGATCTGCACCGCCTTACTACTCAGGTTATGGCCCAGCAACACCTGCATCACGTGGGAGCTTGAACCCTCACCCCAGACCCACTGAACCAGAGTCTGCATTTTAACAGGTTCCCATGCACATTGGAGGGTGACCGAGAGCTCCTGAATCACAGGCCACAAGAGTTGGTAGGTCCTATTCCTTATTCTGCTGCTGTAACTTCTATTAAAAGCAGACGGGACATAGGCTTCAGTAGTTCGGTAAAGACTACCTGCTCTCTACACTAAAACCACTGGCACTTTAGCTTTCAATTACATAGACTTTGATGTTTGCTGCCAATATCAAATACAAATACAGAACTCTTTACAGATAAGATTATGCTTGAGAACTGACAGTTTGAGGTGAATAACACCACATGCAAAATAAAATGCAAACTAGGGCTTATAAAATCTAAAGAACTAGGCAGTGGGTGCGCGTAGGGAGTTTCCACAATTGATTTTAAGGAAAATGGAGCTCACTCATGGCGACGGGAGGGCAAGGGCCAGCCTGACTCAGAGCTGCACACCTGCTGTGCACAGTGGTTCTCACCTGTTTGTACTCAGATTCTCTTCCAACCAATACCTGCAGAACGTAGTTGACAGGGTCGCCTTTCATTGGTGGTACCGTCTCCCATAAAATTTCACATGAATTTCCTTCTAACTGTGTTACTCGAGGTGCTGAAATACAAATTAACACACTCAAGATCAGAATTAAAAGCATCACATTAACAGTGACAATTTTAGTAATATGAAAAAGAGAGAGAGAGAGAGAGAGAGAGAGAGAGTGCACTTGTGTCTGCCCCAGGGGAGTTACTTGCCCAGCCTCCTATAAAACCTGCAGGGCGCCCTTTCGATAGGGAAAATACTCCGAGACTGGCCAGCCATTGGTGAAACATTCTTTGCTCATTATCCTATTGATAACTGCTCGGCCTGAACTGAATTTTTGTTATTTTTTTTTCCAAAGTCTACATTCTATGATTAGGTTCTGAGCTAGGTAATTTGGGGAATGCAAAAATCAGTACCATAAACCCCGCTTTCTAGGAAATTAAGGTCTAACTGAGGGAAGGGGAGAGTAAGGTATGAGACAAGTACAGAAAGAAACATACTGTAAAGCAGATTAGAACGAGAAGTATAAATAAAATGTTAGGAAATTCCAGTGGAGAAAGAGTCCCATGTGTGAGTCTAAGGAAGGTTGAGGAACAGGTGACATTTGAGGTAGGTCCCGGGGAATGGGCAGCACTGAAAGCCTTTAAATTTAAATTGTCGCATATTTATAGTTTTCAGTTTATTTTTCACCTACTGGACTCACCATTCTGGTTTAAAGTTAAATTATATTAGTTTGTAGTATGGCACGTAAGATGTTATAGAAATTTAAAATATTTTCTCATTGTTTATGTATATCTCTACAGCTTAATTTAATATCGATTTTTCTGTTTTTTTAACCAGAGCTTTTAACTAACTGCTCTCTGTGAGCCTCTTTATTCTTTAATTTCAAATTACATGAGATTAATTCCTTAGAGGCACTGTTTCTACCTATAATTCTATAAAGAATGTTTCAGAAAAATAAAGGTTTTCTTTAAAAACAAAGAAAGTTGAAATTAGTTTGCCAAAATTCTAAGCAATGTATGGAAAAACTAAATAAGGAATCTCTTCAGACTGAACAGTCCCACAGCTAAGACAACACTGTCCTGAACATACGAGGAAGAGGAAGAGGCGATCAGGTGGCGTGTGAGGAAGCTGTCCGGGAGGAAAGGTGCCCTGAAGAGCAAGTGCCACCAATCAGTTCAGTGTTCTGTTTTCCACGAAATGAATCTCCAGCAACCACTTGGAGAGGCAGTCAGTGCCTGAAATGTGCTAATGGCAAACTGGCGAACCTTCCCCCTCCCAGCCCACCTATGCCAGTGCGTGGGGAATCTCTTACGAAAGGGCCCAAGCGACCAGCCAGGCATTGCACGTGTGCACCCATTTACACTAGTTTCTTAGTCACAGGAAGAAGCAATTGCCAAAGAGCTCTGGACCGCTGTGGTGCAGGGAAGCAGGGGGAAGTATTTACCATAAAGTACCCTGCAAGGATCTATGGGAAACCTGCACAAAATCCAAGCCAGTCCCTGACCCAGGTCCTGGAGCCACTCACCCTCCTGTGCTGAACTCTGTGCTCTGGTGGTAGCTGGCATCGCTTCTGCAGGCGGAAGCAGTGAGTCAAATGGCCTTGCTCCTGGGGCCACACACATGTAGGACTTGTTTTACAGGCTATGCGTGCCCCCGAGTCACTAAATATAGCAAACCCTCACTTTTACCCCAAGTAAAACCAGGTTCATGAGGCAGGTTGTCTGTCCGTCAACTTCAAGGCCATTCTGGGTAGCAGCTGGATCAAGCCACCAGTGATGCCCACCACCTCAAAGATGGGCAGTAGGGGCCTTCATAAGAATCATGTTACTGGGGAGAGTAGGGCTCAGGAGTTCTGGGGGGCTAGGTCGAGGCCCAAGGCTGGGTGGGAAGGGTTGAGCCAGCGCCACCCTGAAGCTCTGTCCTGCTTAGCAAGTCAGCTGTGCAGAAGGCAGAATGCTGTGGCCAGAAATGGGAGATGCGGGCTCAGAAGATCCGTGGAGAGAGCACCTGGGCGAGTGGCTTTTGCTCACACCAACCTCAGGAAGGGGGCAGAGTCAACTAGTCACTCACAAACCTCAAGGAGATGAGAGCAGACCACTGCTGCAGCTTGCCAGCGGCATCTCTCCACAGTGAGAGCGCTGGACCAGGGAACAGGTACTGAAGTGCCCACCTCAGTCTAAGCCTGGGCACCACGGTCCTCCAAAGATGAATGCCAACCTCTGCTCCTCCTCAGTGTCTTTGGGAAGGGAGATTCTCCAACCTCCCATGGTAAATTGTCATAAGCGCCACCAGGATTTCCCTCACTTCTCCCCAAAGTCTGCCGCTGGGGTCTGTCTCTCTTCTTCGTCCATCTATCCCCCGTGGGGATGACACCATTAAATTTGTAATAATCAATTATACATACTTGATAAAGTCTATTGGTAGGCCATCTCCTTTAAGGTCTCTCATTTCCCCTCCAAAACCCATTTCCCTATCTTTTCTTTTAGAAAGTTATATCTTGCTGATATTGGAAATACAGGGTGTCCCCCCAAAATGTATACACACTTTAACAGCTGATAGCGCAATTCTGAAATGAAATGTATTTTAATAAATACTGCCTTTATAATTTAAAGAGTGTGTACACATTTTTTGGGACACCCTATATTACAAGAGTATACTAAAGTCAGACTTGTACCCCCTACTCTAAGTTCTATTTCCTTCCTCTCACAGAAGAGCATGCCAGAATACGGGATCTACAAACCTTTGAGGGTGGGGGGGACACTCTTCGTTGTGCTGAAGGTGTAGGTTTCCGAGAAGGGCCCTTCCCCAGCTTCGCTCGCTGCCTGGATTCGGAAGGAGTAGCACGTGAATTCCGTCAGTCTCTGGACCTTGTAGGTGTGGCTGGGTCCTCTGTAGATTGAAATAAACCTAGGAGGAGGAGCAGAATCCATCAGCCACATGAAGTTTTATTACTGAGAAGAAATTAATTACGATACAAACTAGTGGATCAGATTAGACGAACTTGGTAAATGCTTTTCATACCGTCTGAATTATAATAATCACTCAGTTGCTAGCTATAGTTGAGTTTAGGGTCTAATGTGTCTTTACATAAAAGAAAAACACACATTTAAGTACATGTAAAGCTTAGAATGAAATCCCTTTAATTATGCTAGAGATTCTAGAAACATCATTTGTTTCTAGAATGCTTTTATTAATAAAATTTCAAGTTTTTCATAATGGTAATATCTATGTAATCTAATACTGTCAACCTACCTTCTACTATGTACTAGACAATAAAGTTAATGTTAATTGGCCACCTGAGAAATACAATGTCTGGTTTCCCTGAATTTTCCAAAACTGAGGTTTAGCTAGAAAATACTTAAACATGTACCCTCTACCTTCCCAAGAGCTCTCAAAGCCCCTTTCCCAAACTCATAAGAAGACATTTAGGATTATAACTCTTTGAGAAAATATGTAAAAGAAACAAAATACTTTGCTCAGAATCATCCATCACAGTTAATCAAAATAACAGAAAAACAGCACAGGTAGGCTAAACACTTTAGATGGCAGCTTCTGGATCCTTCTCCCATCTGAACCAGGACACAATATGTGTACTTTTCTGCTAATTAATATTTCCATGAAACATAAGCATAGAAGGCATGAGATTAAAAAATAAGTCCTTGCCCAGCCAGCATGGCTCACTGGTTGAGCATAGACCTAGGTCACAATTCAACTCCCGGTCAGGGCACAGGCCCGTGTTGTGGGTCGATCCCCAGTACAAGGAATGCAGGAGGCAACTGATCAATGATTCTCTCTCATCATTGATGTTTCTATCTCCCTCTCCCTCTCCCTCTCCTTTTCTCCCTGAAATAAATAAAAATATATTTTAAAAAAATAAGGCCTTACATGTCAACTCTTGTGCCCCAGGGCCTTGAAAAATTGCTATTTTCACAATGAAACTGCATTACTTAGAACTACATCATATGGTCATCATTTGTCTTTTTATAGCTACTAGTAACTGTAAAATTTTGGAAATAATATGACGTCCCATAAATTATCCAGGATCTTTAGGAGATTCAGGGTCTGGATTCTGTTGGTCCAGGGACGCTTGGAGACACTGTCGGAGCTAATCCAACCACACAACTGCCTTGTTCCTGCACAGGCCACGTGGCTCTGCAGTCTCCAGTGCTTCCTCCGCACAGCACCTGAGGACAGTCGCTGTGTCCAGATGCTGCTGGAAGTCGGTCAGTGATAGAATCATAATTCAAAATGTGACTCTTAGGTCCATTTGGCCTAAGGGGTAAGCAAAATTCATGCATTCATTTAGCAAACATTTGAACATCTGCTGTGCACCAGGCTCTGTGCATTCAAAGCCGAATAAGACCTCATCTCTGTCAGTCGGTTGGTCCTGGGTCTGGGCAGGGTTTTCTGAGGGAGAGCAGCAGCTTTTCCACGTGCTAGGGAACAGTCCCTCTGGGTAGATGGATGGATAGAGGTAAAACAACTTTCTAAATAAAAACTGTCAGAATCAATACTTATTTTAAAATATCCATGCATTCATCAGCCTTTGCAGTTGAGTTCCTGAGCCACAGTCATTCCACCGATTACATGTCCCTCTGCTCTGCTCTGTAAGGAAGCACCTTTGACTGAAGGCTGAACACGTTAATGCCAGGGAAAGCCAGAGTCCAGGCTGAATCCCACAAATACCATGGCAACCTATTCACTGCTCTTGACGCATCACCACCTTAATGAAGATACTCTTGCTAATGCCAGAGGCAAACAGCTATTTATTAACTCAGCCTCACCTGGGCCAGAATCTCTAACCTGAGTAATTGCCCTTAATTATACCACAAATTGGAAATCATGGTTTAAGAAGTGTTACATCTCCATTACAAACTTACAACAAAGCCTGGATTTTAAAGGAGTTGGGGGGACTACTACCCCCAGCAGTGGCTCCCTGTCCTGCTCTGATTGAAGGTGAGCATTTCCTTTTGAAAATAAGCCCAGTGTGTCTATGGAGGCAGCAGAATGTCTCTGACTGTCCCTTTAATGCAGCCACCTGTCTGCTCCGGCGACAATAGAGCATGGCCTGTTTGCTGCTCCGATGAAAGCCATCGCTGCGTTGCCTGCCCTCCCTCCCCCCAGAAAAGGCATGGATGCCAGGAGCAGGAGGAGTTTTCCTAGTTGGTTCTCAAAATGCATATGGAAATAGCTAACACAGATGGTGGCTAGTTAACCAGGTACAGACTCTCAGCAAGCAGGAAAGACAGCGGTGGGCATGACAGGCTCTCTCCTGAGTGCCAGGGGCAAGGAGGTGGGGAGGGGAGACATTGGGGATCCTAAGAGTTTCGGGGTTACCATTCCAAGATAGCCAAGCATCAACAGTGCCAATCCCACGTTAACTGCCCACCTAGAGAAACAGCTGCACCGTGTCCCCATGGGCCTGTGTCCTAACGGACGCACGAGGGCCCAAGGTCAGAGGAGCTGAGCAATGATGCCAGGTGGTTGTACCCTCTGCCTTCTGAGGACCTCCCCCAATCACCTCATCCCACAGGGGGCTGTTTCAGACAGACATCATGTCTGCACACTGTTGAAGAGCTCATATTGTTCTCACTTTAGAAATTTTCTCTATCCCTTTCTCCTGAAGGAAATGAACAGCTAAGAGCAGAAAGAGGACTGAAGAATCAGATTGTGGGGTGAAAAGGGATGAGAAAGCCCTGGTATGGAATATGGAATATGGAAATAATTTACCACAGTGACTTCTAATTACATATTATTTTACTGTTTTAACAAAGAATTTTATAAAATGTGCAAGTAGGTAGAGTCTAGTTCAGTTTAACAATCAGGAAATAAAATCCTTCAGAAAAATCTCAGCTCTAATTTTAGGTTTCTGAAAATATCTTCGTATGATAACAGACAGTTTGGCACTTTCAGTCTAATTTTAAGGGCTTTAATTTTGAAAACTTTTCATGGGTAACACTGGTTGTACGTTTTCTACACCCATCTTGGTAACTGGTACACTCTCTGTAAGTGCAGGTTCTGTGACCAGGACTGGCACTGCAGACCGGGACACCAGCAACTCCATCCTCTCCATGCCTCCACATTCTCCTCTGTGCAATGATAGGACCGGCCTCAGAGAGCTGTTGTGAGGGTTAAGTGGGTTAATAAAAGAAGCGTACTCAGAACACCTGACATGTAATAACCACTCACTATGTGTTAGCTGTAATTATATTACAATGCTGAGAAGATAGGATTTCATTCATTTTTTTATTTATTTTAATCCTCACCTGAGGATATTTCTTTTCCATTGACTTTTAGAGAGAGTGAAAGGGAGGGGGAAAGGGGAGAGAGAAACATCTAATGGTTGCCTCCTAAATGCGCCCGACCAGGGCCTGGGGATCACCCTGCAACCAAGGTACATGCCCTTGACTGGGAATTGAACCTGCTACCCTTCGGTCCTTGGGCCAATGCTCTAACCACGAGCAAACTGGACAGGGCAAGACAAGACAGGATTTTAACAAAGAGACTCCACTCTCCCTCTGGGAGACCATTTGCATCACTATCTTTCCTCCTGGGTGAGAAGTCAGCTGCGTGGTGAGCAAGGCTGCCCTGCAGACCAGACCCCGGGCCTCAGGCATCAGCTGTGGGGCTCCATCCACATGCATGTTTAAGGCTGCTGGCTTCTCGCACTAGGACCCATCAGTGAAGTGCAGGCAGGAGCACCTCCCTCAGCAGACCGTGGTGGGAGGCAACATGGCAGCTCGTGCAAAAGTCCCTACACAGAGTAGGCCTCGCTGATCCTCAATTTCTTTCTGTATAAGCTGACAGTCTGTTTCAAACTTCTGTTTAAAATAATACAGGCCAACCAAAACAAAAGAAAAAGCAGGCAAGACAACACAAAAAGAACACAATTCCTCTTTTGTCCCAATTCTGTAATTATTTCCCATCATTCCAAGAGGCAGGAGAAGAGAGAACTGTCTTTCTTCAGAGCCCGAGATTTATGCCTGTTGCACGGTGGCCTCTTTAGGAGGCTCTGTAGGTTAACATACCCTGTGGCTAGAACCACTCAGGGAGAGATTAACAATATTCATCAAATATTTGTCTTTCAAAGATCAACTTAATTTTTTCTCCCTCCTAAATCTTTTTTCTTTTTTAAAGATCAACCTCATTTTACAATTCATTAATAGTAAGCGAGAAGCCTTTGGTGTAGAATTAAACATGCTATACTTCCTACGACACATGATGGGAGGATCCACACTTAAAACGCAATCAAGGACTGAGCTCAGTGCACGGCTTAGACATAAGGAGGACAGTAGCACAGGAGCTTTCATATAACAAAAGTAACAGTGAACACTCCATTTTTACTCTGGTCACCAAATTAGATTAAATTATTTTGGGGAGACCCCCCCACACTCTATTTAGAGTGCATGGGGTCAGTGCTTGGACCCCACACATGCTCATGCACCGTATGTCCTGGAACATGAGGCACAGGAGAGGGTGACAGGAGTCTGGTTGGCATGAAGGCCTGAACCATACTACCTAGGCATGCACTGCCCAAGTCTGGAGAAGGAAGAAGATCCCAGAATGGAGAGAAATCAACTGGGAATAGGGGAGACATAGAAACAGCAGGGTGACTAACCCACAAAAGATGGTTAAAAGAACTCTCTCCGAGACCTCAAACCCTTGATTTCTGAAGGTGGATGTGGCCCAGGGAACAAGGGACACCTTGTGTGGGGAAAGGCCTGCTTCTCCTGGCCACTCCCTGGTCTATGCTGCCTGGACCATCCTTCCCTTCTCCCTCCCCACTCCTCCTCCAACACTGTTGGTGGGAAGTGGTGGAGTGCAGGGGCTTGGACCTAGGAAGACTGGATGCAAATCTCAGCTCTGCCTCTTAGCGCCCAATCACTCGCCCCTGCTAAGCATCAGTTTCTCCCATCTGCAAAACAGGGGCAGTCTCCATCTCCTGGGCTATTTTAAGAGTCAAATCTGGGAATGTGGGTAAAAAGCCCAAAACATAGTAAGAGTTCAATACATGGTATCCACTGGCTCTTCCCCACCGACCACCTCTCGGGGATCTAGACAGGCTAGTGTGCCCCGAGAACGGCTGTGCTCTCACCCCCTGCCACCCAGGCCTCTCTCCAGGTTACTGGGGCCATTGCCAGCTCAATCCCAGCAGGAACAGGTCCATCTGAACTTGAGATGTTCTGCTACGTCTGTATGGCCTGTGCTAGACAGACACATAGCTCTCCCCAAAATAACTTAATCTAACTTGGTGACCAGAGTAAAAATGAAATGTTCACTGTTACTTTTGTTGTATGAATGCTCCTGTGCTACAAACACAATGCAAGAATGTGTGTGTAGCAGGTGACATGGTTCCGGGACCACATTACATGCACCAAAGTCACTGAGTAATTTTAGGTATCAGTTCAGGCTGAGGCATATGTAGCTCAGGGGCCCCAATGGTATCACAGCTCCTTAAAGGTCATCCTGGACCCACACTAGCAGCTCCTGAGGGGTCTTCTACCTCATCCTCAGTCCCTGCTGCCCATGGCCATGTCTCTTTGGAGGCACTAGCCCCATGAGCCAGGGCTCCTGTGAGGACCAGGTAAGAAGGGGATAGGTGTGGGAACACCTGTGGGGCTCCACTGCAGTGCTGCCCTATTGGGGCGGAGCCTGCAGGTGACAGGAGTCTGGTTGGCATGAAGGCCTGAACCATACTACCTTGGCATGCACTGCCCAAGTCTGGAGAAGGAAGATCCCAGAATGGAGAGAAATCAACTGGGAATAGGGGAGACATAGAAACAGCAGGGTGACTAACCCACAAAAGATGGTTAAAAGAACTCTCTCCGAGACCTCAAACCCTTGATTTCTGAAGGTGGATGTGGCCCAGGGAACAAGGGACACCTTGTGTGGGGAAAGGCCTGCTTCTCCTGGCCACTCCCTGGTCTATGCTGCCTGGACCATCCTTCCCTTCTCCCTCCCCACTCCTCCTCCAACACTGTTGGTGGGAAGTGGTGGAGTGCAGGGGCTTGGACCTAGGAAGACTGGATGCAAATCTCAGCTCTGCCTCTTAGCGCCCAATCACTCGCCCCTGCTAAGCATCAGTTTCTCCCATCTGCAAAACAGGGGCAGTCTCCATCTCCTGGGCTATTTTAAGAGTCAAATCTGGGAATGTGGGTAAAAAGCCCAAAACATAGTAAGAGTTCAATACATGGTATCCACTGGCTCTTCCCCACCGACCACCTCTCGGGGATCTAGACAGGCTAGTGTGCCCCGAGAACGGCTGTGCTCTCACCCCCTGCCACCCAGGCCTCTCTCCAGGTTACTGGGGCCATTGCCAGCTCAATCCCAGCAGGAACAGGTCCATCTGAACTTGAGATGTTCTGCTACATCTGTATGGCCTGTGCTAGACAGACACATAGCTCTCCCCAAAATAACTTAATCTAACTTGGTGACCAGAGTAAAAATGAAATGTTCACTGTTACTTTTGTTGTATGAATGCTCCTGTGCTACAAACACAATGCAAGAATGTGTGTGTAGCAGGTGACATGGTTCCGGGACCACATTACATGCACCAAAGTCACTGAGTAATTTTAGGTATCAGTTCAGGCTGAGGCATATGTAGCTCAGGGGCCCCAATGGTATCACAGCTCCTTAAAGGTCATCCTGGACCCACACTAGCAGCTCCTGAGGGGTCTTCTACCTCATCCTCAGTCCCTGCTGCCCATGGCCATGTCTCTTTGGAGGCACTAGCCCCATGAGCCAGGGCTCCTGTGAGGACCAGGTAAGAAGGGGATAGGTGTGGGAACACCTGTGGGGCTCCACTGCAGTGCTGCCCTATTGGGGCGGAGCCTGCAGGTAGAGTGGGTAATACAATCTTTCAGGCAGCAGACTTGATCGTGGGCTCTACAGCAGTCAAGGTGTTTCGGTCTCTGTAAACCGGTCTGATAATAGTGCTGACCCCTCAGGGGGTTGTTGTGAGAATCAAACGGGATAGTGCAGGGAGAGCCCATTACAAAATGCCCAGAACTTGTTATTAATAACGAAGCACCAAGGCTCTGAGTGATTTACCTCCTTTCTCAATGTTGCAGAAGCCTGAAGGCTGGCCCCAGAAGGCTTCTCTCTTACATTCCCACAGGCTTTCCTGAGTTGGGAGAGAAAGCTGTGCAAGAGAATACCATCCACCTTGTCTAGCACACCCAGGCCAAGGAGGCCAAGGACTGCTGCAGAAAACAGATGGCGATGGGAGCAGGGGGTCCTACATAAGTGCTGCCTAGTAATGGGAATGTGGGCCTTTTTACTTAGGGAAAGGGAAAATGGAGAGAAATGCTCTCTTGTACAAAAAAATATTTACTTGGGAGGAAAGACATAAACAAGGCAGAAGGTTGGCTGGGTCACTGAAAGTCCAATCGAAATCAATTCTTTCATGGCTCTGCCTCTGACTTGCTTCAAAGTGACTGAATGTCTTCTTGAAAGTAAACACTTGGAGAGTAACAAGCACACTTGGGTTTTAACTCTGGCGATTTATCAGTGATTAAAAACATGCTCTATGTATCTGTGAATACAAAATGATTCTGCGCATTCTGCGGGCCTGTCAGAGCACTCCGTGAGGGGAGGAGAGGGGAGGGGGGAACAAAGACCTTGGCCACAATGCAGTCTGTTACCTTCACTGTGAACTTGAACAAGCTGATAGCTCCCAAGGCTGAGTTTCCAGACACTTGGGATAATAATGTCTTGTTCACCTGGCAGTAATTTTTATGAGATCCAAATCAAAGGACCAAGTAAATTCTATGATCCATATTAAATACACACTAGGAAGGCAAAATAAGAGATTTTTGACATTTTCAAGAAATTCTAAAGGGTGGCTATACTTTTAACCTCAGTATTTTAAGCTTTAACACTCTGAAAGATGACTTTTTGCACTAAAGTGCAACTGAAGGAAGAAACCCAGACATGTTACGTTTTTGAACTTTTCTTTATCTCTATATATAAAAGGCTAAGCAATAGGCCGACTGGCTGACAGGTATGACACTCACTGACCACCAGGGGGCAGACGCTCAATGCAGGAGCTGCTGAGCGACAGCAACTTTGCGGAGTGCCCTCGCACTCCGCGACCCCTCAGGGAATGATGGACTGCTGGTTTCGGCCCGATCCCCACAGGCCAGGCTGAGGGACCCCACCTGCCGGAAAGACCCCTGCTCACTCCACAGACGCCCTTCGAGCCCCAGCGCCAGCCACCCCAGGTGCAGCCAGCCAGGAAGGGACTGCGCGGAAGGTTGGCTCCAGGGCATGTCCGGCCCGTCTGGCTCAGTCCTGCCCCGCTGGTCACTTTCTTTCTTTCTTTTTTTAAAAAAATATATTTTATTGATTTTTTACAGAGAGGAAGGGTGAGGGTTAGAGATTTAGAAACATCAATGAGAGAGAAACACATCCCCTACTGGGGATGTGCCCGCAACCAAGATACATGCCCTTGACCGGAATCAAACCTGGGACCCTTCAGTCCACCGGCTGACGCTCTATCCACTGAGCCAAACCAGTTAGAGCTGGCCACTTTCTAATTAATTTCCTTTCAATGTGCAGGAATCCATGTGCAGGCCTCTAATGCGCAGGCCTCTAATGTTAAATAATTTTAGAGGAAAATGATATATGAAGAATTTAATTTTAAAATGTGCTTCTTTAAGAACAGTGTTTCAAAAGATATATCCAAGAATGCTCTCGGATAGCTTAACAGGGTGGGGAACCTTTTTTCTGCCAAGGGTCATTTGGATATTTATACCATCATTCACAGGGCATATAAAATTATCAACTGAAAAAATTAGCCTGCTATATTTGGTCAAACATTTAATGAACTCACACCTAATGCCTTGGCAGGGCCAGACCAAATGATTTCATGGGTCTTATATGGCCCACAGGCCAGACGTTCCCGACTCCAGGCTTATAACTTCAATTTGCAGGAGAACATAAGAGATAATGCTAAGGTTTTTGTGTTCACTCCTTTGTTGCTATCTTGTAGTTTCTAGGCCATTACAGGCTAACAGCAGCCCATTAATATCAACTCGTCAAAATGATTCAATCTGCTGACCTAAAATGGCCTGCAATTTATTAAGGGCGACAAAAGGCATGTTTCAAAACATGTTTCACACTAATACACATCAATAGATGTTAGTAAGCTCTGTACAGCTATATTCCTTAACAGTGACACGTCACTGCCTTTATTTTTTCTGTTTCCCTGGGTTTTATGGTGTGTGTGTGTGTGTGTGTGTGTGTGTGTGTGTGTGTGTGTGTGTGAATATCCTACATTGAAGTGATGTTTGGGAATAGAGGATGTTCAAAAACAGGAATGGATAGCATGTGCCCTCACTCCACCAAGAACACCGAGTCCTGTCATGTCTATGCAGAAGCAGCTGAAGCAGATGGCATCATGTGGGGACACCTGAGGCAGGGCAGGTGTGTTCCTTGCACTGGTTTGCATGTTAATGAGCGTCCCCATATGCAGGCTGAGCATGAAAAGTGCCAAGAGCCATTTCCAAAACCCCAGTGAGGAAAGGAGTGAAATGCCTGCCCTGTCCCCAGCTGCATTCGGACCTCCGACTTGTGATGGATCAGGCTGCAGTACTTTACGGTTAGGGTTCTTTTCTAAGAAATAGAATGTCACCATAGCTACTGATAAAACTCTTTACGTAGAATAAAGAATAAAAAATTCCTACTTTCAATTTTTTGTTCAAACTGGATTTCGTTGTTGATATATTAAAGAAATTTATTTATATTCAAAGGAAGGCTGGCTAGAGTCTCCGGAGGCCACCTGAGGACCTTGAGACCTACCATTCTTCTGCTTTGCTTTCAAGTATAGACAGGGAGTCTCCTCTTCAAGCTCTTCCCAGGCTTCCAGATTTCTGTTTGCCCACCTCTATTTTAGTGGCCTTGACTCAGTCTGATTGGATTGAGGAAAAAAGGTGAGGAAACTGCTACCCAATTCTGTTTGGTTATTCATTTTTAAATAGAAATTCTATGTTCACATAGAAGTACTGTAGTCTGAATTCTACTTTTGGCTTAATTAAGATATCAAATAGTTCATTTACCACCCCTCACCTCGGCCTGTGCCTGGACATGTTATCCTAAGGCTGACTAAGCTGGCAGTAGCCTTTATTTTGTAGGCTGAATTTTTATGCTCCCTTTCTAAGAAATAGAAATGCTTTTCCCCCATTAATCAGGGATTGGAGGCAGGCATCATTAGCTCTATTTTGTAGAGAGAGACACTAAGACAAAAAAGAAGTTCAGGGACATGCCTCTAGGCATCTAGAAACTCAGTAGCAGGTCTGGGATTACAGCAGAGACTTACCATCCTGGCTGGGAACTCAACTGCTTTCTGGTAATGAAGGTGAGGTAAAAATGCCACGCTCCCAACCAGGGTGATCATGCGCATCAGGGACTATTCCAGGGAAAGAAACAAGGGCAACTAATCCTGAGGCTGTCTTGTGGGCCCTGAGCTAGTTGCCTGACGTGTATTTCTTTTTATTTATTTATTTTGTTTTATTGCTTAAAGTATTACAAAGAGTAGTAGACATGTCTCCTTTTTTTCCCCCTTGTCCTTCCCCCAGCCTCCCCTACTCCCCAGTGTCTTGTGTCCATTGGTTATGCTTATATGCATGCATACAAGTCCTTCGGTTGATCTCTTACCCCCATCCCCCAACCCTCCCCGAAATTCCCGCTGTAGTTTGACAGTCTGTTCGATGCTGCTCTGCCTCTGTGTCTATTTCATTTAATTCAGCAATCTGCTCTGAGAAATATAAGCAGAGCTTGTTCTGTAACAGGCATGCTTAAGCAAGTTCCTTCCTCCCACAGTGGTCATGCAACCTGCCCACTTTTATTAGTTGCCTAGTGTGTATTTCTCAGGGTTACTTTATACAGATTGCCGTCTGTCCCTCTTCAACAGAGAGCTGCAGTCATACTACTCACATTACAAAGCCCCTCTGATTCTGCTGCTGAAGGGAAAGTGTCAGGAGCTCAAAGGCTGAGTTAAACGGAGCAAGTGGTAATATCCACTCAATTAGAGCCCTCTGCCTAGCCCCATTCTGCTGGAGCTTTATTTTAAAATACACTAGCTGTTTGACTAAAGCTGAACAACAGATGAACCATAAATGCATTCCTGGAACTTAACTTCCCCTTGCCGCAGTGCTGTGTACAATTACCAGGAACATGGACCCAGGAGGGTCAGGACAAGAACCAGCATCAAGTCAAATTCTGTGAGGCCAGCATAACATTTCATTTCAGTAACACAGACGAATGCATCTTCAAAACCATCAGTACAGTGTTACAACCTTAAAATGCACGAGCTGACCTTGTTATTCTAATCCCTGTATTAGGTTAGCACAGAATTATGAAAATGTTTACTTTGGGTTTTATTTTTCTCGCATACACAGGAATCAAAGACATTCCGACCTTCTGTGCTCGATCTGTTAAGAATAATGCACTTAATCACTCTATAAACAAATTAAATATAATTTTATTTTTCTGTTGGGAGTTAAATTCTCTTGTGTTGTCTGTTTATTATTTCACATTAATTTATTTTCTCAAAAGATTAACTCCTTAAAGATAGCCCACATACCTCAGAAGACCTAGCACATTGTAGTAATCCAAGAAAAAAAATGTATGATTGTGTGATCATCTAACTCTTGGGGCTAAACTTAGTCCTGTACAAATAAAGCACAGCTTTGAGGCTGCCACATAAATGTGTAGCCAGTGACCTTAGACTGGAAACCTGTGGGTCAAAAGCCTCATTACATGGGAAACAAATGTCCTTTTCAAGGGCGAAGCACACTCAACACAGCAACTCCCGGGGATCTGGATGGATTCTCAGTTGATTTAGTTTGAGGCAGGGATTTGGAAAAGATGCCCTTTTGGGTTCCTTACTATTGACATGAAATAGCCTCCCCTTTAAATAGAGAAATACATCAAGTAGCAGAATAGAGAGACACCATTTACTTGAGAAAGACCCAGGGCCCATTTTGGTGCTTTGGAGTCTATACTCTTGGTTTCTATCCAGTCCTGAGTGCTTATCTTTAGTCCCCATCCTTCCTAAGGCTTTCTTGCATGAGATTATACGATTTGGACCCTCTTAAGACTCAAGTAATCTGTTACCTTCTCTAAAAAGCCTCCTCTGTTCATCTAATTTTAAGGGTATAATAGATGCTATTCTCTTTCCTCCCCCAATGCTGTGCATATTGTCAGTCCTTAAGCTTTCTACATCGTGAGTCACCTGAATGTGTCTGTTCCTTCTTCCTATGCCCCACCAGGAGAGCTCCTTAAGGGCAGGGCTCTACCTTGGTCACCCTTGTCTAGCCAATTTGCAAGTACAGTTTCTTTGTGTGTATAAAACTCCTAATAATTATAAGTTGAAATCAGTCAATCTATCAAAAACAATACATTTTTTCACCTAGACAGTGGAAGACTTTGATAGCTATCCTATCATCATGAAAAAATTTTCACTTTTTATTCAAGAACCAAATAATGTAGACAAAAACCTCAATGCCTGGGACTTTGCAGATTCTCAATAGAAAGTTTGAAAATAAATTTTTGGCCCAACATTATATTTAGAATTCTCTGGGTCATTTCAGATGTTCTGATTGACAGGTACATAAATGAATGTAATAAATCAGCATATCAGAGATGCAGAACCCTAGGCATTTTGGACTCTTAAGGAAAGTTGGTATTTTTCTTATTATTTTCTTACTTGTCTAAAGCAGAAGCTAAAATATGAAGAAAAAAGAGGTAACATGCCATTTAAAAAATATATTTTTATTGATTTCAGAGAGGAAGGGAGAGGGAGAGAGACACAGAAACATCAGTGATGTAAGAAAATCATTGATTGGCTGCCTTCCACACGCCCCCCCACCCTTCCCCACTGGGGACTAAGGCCACAACCCGGCATGCACCCCAATCCCACATCGAACCTCAACCTCCTGGTTCACAGGTTGATGCTCAACCACTGAATCACACAGGCTGGGCAGGTAACACGCCATTTTTAACAAGAGATATTTTTTTTGGGTAAAGAATTTAGCTCACAAATGATCTACAACACAGTTGTTTTAAGATAAAAATGGTGGAAGAACCTCAGAGTTCATCTTCTAGTTCAACCTCTATTTTATGGATGAGGGAAAAGTTAAGACCAATAGTTTAGTCGCCAAAATCAGCTCACCTCTTTAATCTGACAAATACCAAGCATGGAGTTATTAATTTTTATTGTGCTTCTGTTGCAAAATATGTCGTAAGACTAAGATTACTTCCATAGCTGTCTAGGATAACTATACAACTTGGGTATAGCAGCTCTACTTTCAAATGCCCAGTGACTGGTGAGTAGTCAATTAAAATGACAAGTCAATCTCTGGTTCTCACCTTGGCCATAGCAGGACATATATTTTTGCTACATCCATAAACAGACTTATTAGTGGTTATTGAAATCAATACATATGCTAAAGATGTGTACACTTGCTCCAAAACCTATAACTAGAAACCACTCTAGCAACAAGTTCAATGAAAAAGGCAACTGCCACTGTGGAAGTCACTGTTCCTGTCAACTGAGCAGGCCAGGGGCAAGTCCTAAAGAACCCGCAGAGAACTAGCACTGACAAAACTGTGCTAATCAGCTGTATCCAACTCAAATGGTTTCTCCCTGATCCTCATGAGTCAAGGTCCAAAGGTAAAGGCTTGGATTCAAGGTGTCATTCACTGCAAGAGTTCAGTTTCAAGACACTAAGGAAGGTCATCTTTAAACTCAATTAGGCCAAGTTTCATCCTATTAAATCCCAGGAATATTACTCCACAATGAGAATTTATTATGCTCTATATTCCCATCACTTTAATAACTTTCTGAGAGCACTGACAAATCTAATTTTAAAAAAGATAAATCTGGATTTTAGCTCATAAAATTAAGAAAAATACTGTTCCTAATGGTAAGTTTTCTTAAATTGCCATTTAAATTTAGGCAAGTCATTTATTTGATTAAAAGATCAGTCTTGAGTGCTTTTTTGGGGGGCGGGGGCGTACATTGATTACTAGATTCTGCACTATTTTCTGTCTGGCATGTTTAAATGTCTCACGGCAACATGCTCGTTTGGACCAGTGCTCACAGAGCTTTTGTTCTGAGCATCTGCACGAGGCACCGCGCAGGTGGCTGCCTGCACAGAACAGGACTGCAGCTGGACAGAGGTGGCTGACGTGGTGCAGAGCCGTCACTCTAGTACAACTAAAGGCGTTCTCTATGGCAGGTTCTCCCTACCACCAATGGAAGCCAAAAGCCCAGGAAAAAACATAAAGGGTCATTTATAAATTCTCTCAACTGCTAGCTTTACATATTATCATGCTTTCTGTTAGTCCAGAATTCCTATTCTTGCCAGCCTTCTCTAGTTTGAGGAGTCCCCTGCCAGTAAAATAACGAGGCTGGGAAAACGCATCCACAGGCACATAGCCCAGTGAGATGAATGATCTGGTCTTTGAGTGAGTATGCCTTAATCTCTAACGAGCCTATCAAAAGAAGCCCCACTTCTCTGGGCTCGCTTCACCAGGACTAGTTTCCAGTAGGACCATCCTTTCTTGTTCTTCTGTATTCAAACTACTGGGTTTGACAGGTCTTCAGAGTCAAGTTCAAATGTCACCTGTTTGAAAAGCCACTCCTGATCTTTGTAACCAGATGGTCTCTGCTTCCTTCAAACTCGCAGAGCACTTTTCTCCTACATCGGCCTCCTCCATACCCCAGAACTCTTTTATTCCAATGACAAATTGGAAAAAAAAATGTTCTATGACCATTTGTGGGTTGATATAATGCTCCTGGAGGCAGAGCCTCAATTTTCCCTTGACCCACTGAAGACCCACTTCAAACAGCACCATCCACACCGCAGAATCCCACTGCACTGAAAGGAATCAGAGCTCTGGAGTAGAGTGGAGGGGGTGGCTGGACAAGGGCTCTGTGCTCCCTAAAGCCAGCTCTCCACATGAAGGAATGGGACACTCTAATGCATGTAGGGGAAATGACAGAAATACCCCACCCTGACACTGGTTCTGTGCGTCAGCAGGTGTGCCACAGGGAAGCAGCAACATGTGTCTGGCCCACCTCTTCACCTGATTTCTTTGATTTGGACTTTTGGTAATAGAACATTCTGTCATTAACGTTTGTTCTGCATCTGAATTATTCTTAAATACAGGTCAGCCGCCCATCTTATGATCGGCCATTTTCAGAGGAAATGAAGTCAGGTTAAATAAATACTACGTGAAGGGCTGGATGTGATTTCTGTGGCCAAGAGTGTTTCCTGGGCTTGGAGTCTTATGAAGAATCTCCTATTTGCTCTGGTTAATTCGATATTGCATTGCCCACAGTTAGAGTGTAATCCCCATCTGTAAATCACCGCAGCTATTTCAGATTGGTAAACATGTTTGTCCTGATGGTTACTGAATATTTAAAGAGGTAACATCTCTTTCTGGGTCTTATTTCCCTCTGCACTTGTGACTAATTTAATGCTATTACATAGTGTAGACATGAATTCGACAATTTTCTTCTTAGATAATTTCTCTCCATCATCTGATGTTGTGAAAGAAGAAACAAACACATATATTATCACTTGTAGGGAAATCAGGATCTTTAGAATGTTGGTTTAGAAATTCCAAGTGAGGACTAGAAGGTATAACTTTGAGTAAAAAAATGCAGGACCTAAAGACATAGGAAATCTTTCCACAAAGACGAAGACTGTTTTTGGAGCACAGATAAACAAGAGGGCTTCATCCCAAAGCCAAAGCTACAGCCTTTCCCGCGCCGCTGCCCCGCCCCGCCCTACCTCTTGTTCCTGTCCTCCAGCTGCAGGGTGTACACCGTGTCCTCAGCAGCGTGCATCTTGGCATTGCTGTCTCCCCACTTCAGCTTCAGGCTCTGAGGCCCGGCCGCAGCACACTCGAGCCTAGGAGGCAAGGGTGGTAATGGCCGAGTTTTTGCTTTAATGAACTGACTAAAGGGTCCAGCTCCAATTTCATTTATGGCCTGAATCCTGATCCTGGAAAAATAAATAAAGAAAAGCATTACAGGTTTAAGAAACAGGAATTCCTCATATGAAATAAACATTCTGTGGAGTATTTATTACTCACCCCTAAAGCAATATCATGGAATTAGAAAAACAAATTAAAGTAATTCAGGACAGATAGAAAACTGGGCAGGTAGGGGGACAGATTATACTCTCTGTCCAAAAAATAGCAAAAAAATTAAAAAATGAAGCACATCAGCAAGATAACCCTTAGTTCCTTAATTTAAAAAAAAGGAAAAGGCTGTTGACTGAGGTAAGACATACTAAAGACATGCTTTTGTAGTTTGCTCAGCCATCCTTTAGCTGCTTCACAGTCAGTTTTGGAAGTAAGTGGGCTATCTATATCTATTAAGAGGTAATATGCTAATTGGTCCTAACGGTGTCCCAGTCACGACCATTCAACAGGCTGCATGCGCACAGAAGCTGGTGGGCGGGGATGGGGGCGGGGACTTGCGCCACCAGGACATGAGGCTGCTGCTGGGGGCGGCCCCCCCAGAGGAGGCACATGCAGGTCTGCTGGATATTACTCCATTAATTAAAATTTAGAAAGTTAAGAGGGTTCAGTAACTGGCCTTAAAATAACTTCAATATTAGAATAAAATAAAACTTTGGGTTTACTTTTCCCTTACAGGGCTCGAAATAGTGTCCGATTTCAGACACTGGACTGATGTTACATTGCTTAGTGTACTATGGTTGGTGATTGTCAGTCTAGATTGAACTTTAGAATCATCTAGATCAGTGGTTGGCAAACTCATTAGTCAACAGAACCAAATATCAACAGTACAACGATTGAAATTTCTTTTGAGAACCAAATTTTTGAAACTTAAACTATATAGGTAGGTACATTGTTATTAACTTAATTAGGCTACTCCTAAGGCTTAGGAAGAGCCACACTCAAAGGGCCAAAGATCTGTATGTGACTCTCGAGCCGCAGTTTGCCAACCACGGATCTAGATAATTATGATCACCCTAACCCAGCCGTGGGCAAACTATGGCCCGCGAATGAAACGAAAAAAAAAAAAAAACCGTACCCTTTTATGTAATGATGTTTACTTTGAATTTATATTAGTTCACACAAACACTCCATCCATGCTTTTGTTCTGGCCCTCTGGTCCAGTTTAAGAACCCATTGTGGCCCTCGAGTCAAAAAGTTTGCCCACCCCTGAGTTAGGGCCATCAGGCAGGCAGGAGAGCAGTTAGGGGCATCAGGCAGGAAGGCAGGTGAGCGCTTAGGAGCCAGTGGTTCTGGATTGCGAGAGGGATCCCAGATTGGAGAGGGTGCAGGCCAGGCTGAGGGGACCCCTCCGCCCCCCATGCATGAATTTCGTGCACCAGGCCTCTAGTAAAGAATAAATGGAAGAGAGAACAAATGAGTTTCCTTCAGTTCAAAAAACAAAGGAAAACGGCTCTTCCACAGGGCATTTCCCCTCCCTTTTCCAGCTCAGCCAGCATCTCTGCTAGTCCTTCCCCAGAGCCAAGCGCTGACAGTGCTGGTTACAGAGTGAGGTACAGATGTGCAAAAATCTCCACTGGATGTTTACCCTGGGCTGTGTTATGGGTAATAAAGATGTTAACACTGCCCTCATGGTCTAGGATTAACAACCAATATAGTTACAGTGCATATGAAAATTAATATCCTATTATTTCTATTGTTCTTGTTCCTTTATTTCCTTCCCAGGTGACTGAAATGGTTCTGTGAGGTCATCATACAACACATTGACGGCACTGCTCCATCCTCATCCTCGACCCCTCTTTCTGCAGTGACAGAATGTTCTTGAAGCTTGTTTCCTCCTGACATTTGGAGGCGTTCTCCTCTACTCAGACCAAAGGGCTCACGCACAGCCCCTCCCTCCCTCTGCTCTCCTTCCCTTCTCCTGTACAATATGGGCATTTCTCTTGGTAGCCTCAGACATCTCCACAGCTTCACCCACTTCAGGACTACTCCAGGTCTGCATCTCCTCCTTCTCCTCATGCCCGTGACAGGGCCTCCCGTGGAACCTCCACCAGAACGCCTGCTAGCTAGGTACTGGGCAGTGTGGTGTCACATTGAAACTTGAATTGAATTTGAAAGTGTTTTAAAGCACATGATAATAAAAAATATAGTCAAAGAGATAAATTCTTAGGAAACAGATTAGTTTAAAATATTCCTATAATTTAGGTTTATGCACTTCTCATTTACAACAATTATTGCTTATATATATTATATATATCAAATATATATAATGATAATAGGAAATATCACTTAAGTATTACTATAGCTAAATGAAGCCTGTGACCTCAAAAGGGCATTAATTCTTCAAATGTAAAGAAAGATTACATAATTTAGCAAGTCATTATAATAATACTAGAAGCCTGGTACACGAGATTCGTGCCGTTGTGGGGGGCGGGGGGGGGGAAGTCCCTCAGCCCAGCCTGCTCCCTCTTGCAGTCC